>NC_081346.1:10856094-11156094 GCF_029784015.1 Lycium ferocissimum | reverse complement strand
ACTCCCGTTCAGTCAAAAATTAAAAAAAAATCGCAATTTTGCAGACAGAGTTTGAAATTCTCCCTTAGGGCAGAGTTTTACCTTTAGGTATAAGACAAAACTCTGCCTTAAGGCAATTTTTTTTTGCGCTTAGTTGAAATTTTACAAACATCTGCCTTAAGGCCTAATTTTTGCCCGAATAGGCCTAATTTTGGGCAAAAGTTAGGCCTTAAGGTAGAGATTTGCCTTAACGCTTAATTTTGAGTAAAAGTTTACCTTAAGGCCTAACTTTTGCCCGAATAAGCCTAACTTTGCTACAAACTTCAGCCTTGCAAAATTTCTTTTTTCTTTTTTACTAAGCTGGGGTTAGAAACCAGAACCTCGGGGTATTAAGTGAAGGACAAAAATTAAAGACCATCAATCTGAGGGCCAAAAATTAAAGACCAGTGCTTTTGAAGGACAATCCGCACAAAAAAAAGTTTTTGCGAGCCAAAACAGAATTAATATAGGCCCGTTAGAAGAAAATGTTCTGCAAAAGAAATTCCAAAACACAATTGACTAAATAAGTTTACAGCTCTAGCTAATAAAGTATATAAATGTATTATATATTTACCTGATTTTTTTCTAGGTAGCAACTATTTATGTTACTTTCTAAAATTGAAAATAACGATTCTATTTTAGAATAGAATAACAAAAGTACTTTTTGACTTGAGTATTGATCTAACATGTATATTCACAATTTGACTGGTATCTGTGCAGAATAAGGAAATTAAATTCTCGTGACAAACCC
Source organism: Lycium ferocissimum (assembly GCF_029784015.1). Taxonomy (NCBI): domain Eukaryota; kingdom Viridiplantae; phylum Streptophyta; class Magnoliopsida; order Solanales; family Solanaceae; genus Lycium; species Lycium ferocissimum. The sequence goes on along the minus strand of NC_081346.1, from coordinate 11,155,325 downwards.
ATACAAATGGTTTTACATTCGCCAATCTCCTCCCCTTAATTTTACACATATGTCTCCCAATTATTAAAGTTATTTATATAAGATGTATAAGTTTATCAAACTATTCATCTTTAGTATACCTTTAATGACGTGTACAGACGTATTTTAAATATCGTATATGAAGTCCAGCACTATTCTACACACATATTTTAATTAATTTGATGATTTTACCATTTTATTAATTTCCACGACTGAGAAATTAGTATAACTCAGAGATGGATGCATTACATGAACATGGAAATGAAGAGGAGAGAAATTGGAAGGAGAATGAGATATTTTTCTTAGTGTATTTAAAAATCACTTCACACACACACATTCACGTGCATTCTAACAAACTCACAACTAACTAATCATCACAACTAATGAAAGCTAAGATCCGCTCTAATCACAATGCTCTAACTGCCTCGTATACTCTCTGTATACAAGTGATATACTGTGCCTGTATACTGGCCACATATATCGCTTGCATGCCTATGTATATCTACTAACTTCACACTCCCCCTCAAGCTGGAGGGTGAAAAACATCAAGCACACCCAGCTTGGAAAGAAGAAAATGATGTTGAGCAATCCCTAATCCTTTGGTCAGCAAGTCTGCAAGTTGCAGTTTAGAACTCACAAACTTAGTCTTGATCAAACCATCTTTGAGCTTTTCCCTCACAAAATGACAATCTATTTCAATATGTTTGGTCCTTTTATGAAAAATTGGGTTGGATGTTATTTGCAATACTGCTTTGTTATCACAATATAGCTTGATAGGCAATATGATTAATATTCTCAAATCTCGCTATAGTAGCCTAACAGCATTACTTCAACCACCGCTCGTCGCTTACGCTTTTATATTCAACAATAACTCCTCATTGACAAGATGATGCTTCTTTGACTTCCATGAGATCAAGGAATCACCTAGTTGCACAACATACCCTGTGACAGATCTCCTTGTATTGAGGCATGAAGCCCAATCTACATCACAGAAAACTGTTAAGTTGTTGATGTTGCTTCTTTTCAGTAACACTCCTTGCCCTGGTGTTTTCTTCAAGTACCTCAGCATTCTCATAGCTGATTCCCAATGTGATCTTTTGGGACATTGCATGAATTGACTAAGAACTTGTACTACAAAACAGATATCTAGTCTAGTGATTGTCAAATAGATCAGTTTTCCCACTAGCTGCTGATAACTATGAATGTCATCAAGAAGTGGATCATTTGTACTTTGGAGTAGCGTATTATATTCAACTGTAGTGAGTCTCAAATTCATTTCCATTGGTGTAGAAGCAGACTTTGTACCACTTATCCCCATTGCAGATAATAATTCAAGAGTATATTTCCTTTGATTCAACAAAATGCCAGTCTTAGATCTCAGTACTTCAATGCCCAAAAAATATCTCAGCTATCCTAAGTCTTTGACCTTAAAGTTATTGTGCAATGTTTGTTGTGCTTCTTCAATCAACTTCAGGCTGCTTCCTGTAATCAGAAGATCATTCACATATACTAGGATTACCATAATGTCATTCTCAGACTGCCTAGTGAATAAAGAATGATCATGTGGACTTTGTGCAAAGCCTGCTGTAAGCAAGGCACTAGACAACTTGATATTCTATTGTCTAGATGCTTGTTTCAAACCATACAAGAATTTCAATAGGTTACACACTTTGTTCTACCCCGTCTATAAAATCCTTGTGGCAAGGATATGTACACTTCTTCATACAAATCCCCTTGAAGAAATGCATTATTAACGTCCATTTGTATCCAAGGCCAATATTTTGATGCTGCAATGTTGATGACAGTTCTTACTGTAACCATCTTAGCAATTGGTGAAAAAGTCTCCTGATAATCCAATCCTTCCTGCTGAGCATAACCTAGCTTTATATTTGTCTACTGAACCATCAGCCATATATTTAATCTTGAACACCTATTTAGAACCGATGGCTTGTTTTCCTACTGGCAAGTCTAAAAGCTTCCAAGTGTTGTTGCCCTATAAGACTTAGGCTCTACTTCATTAGAGAAAGCACCTAAATATGCTTGATAGGAACCAGATAGGTGTGAATAGTCAAGGTGATCTGAGCGAGGATAAGTGCAATGGGCAGAAGGTTTAGAACTAGCGATATAGTCTTTGTGCCAAACTGGCACTTTGACTGATCTTGTAGGTCTAGGTTGGATGGGAGTTAGTGATGGAGCAACACTAGAGAGATCTTCCATTGTATGGGAAACATCAACTTGTTCAGTGATATCATTATGAACGCTCTCAGTCTGAACATCAGGAACTATAATAGGAGTTTCTTCAGGTGGAGGAAATGAGGAGGGACAAATATTTAGGTTCTTAGTAGCCACACAACTTGGAATTTCAGCATTTCTAAGTACAAAAGGTTTCAAGGCTGCAGGATCAGAGTTGCTTAGGATCTTCAGGATCAAACATGTTTGCAACGTCAATGGAATAGGCAGTTTAGAAAGGAAAAGTGTATTCCCTAAATGTGACATCTCTACCGACAAAGAGAACCTTTTCAATCAAATTAAACAGTCTATACCCCTTTTGAGTCTCTGAATATCCCACTAATATTGCTTTTCTAGCACTAGGGGCAAAATTATCTCCTTTTGGCAGTTTACTGGCATAACACAAACAACCAAACACTCTAAGGTGATCAAGCTTGGGTAGTTTATTATGTAGCATTTCATATGGAGATTTGCCTCCAAGGACATCTGAAGGCAACTTATTGATCAGATAGACAACAATTTTGACACAATATCCCCAAAACTTTATAGGAACAGAACTTTGAAATCTTAATGCCTTAGCCATTTCAAGATGTGTCTACGTTTTCTCTTCACTACTCCATTTTGTTGTGGAGTGTATGCACAACTGCTTTGATGAATAATCCCATTAGTACTAAACAGTTTAATACATGAAGAATTAAAGAATTCTGTGCCATTAACAGACCTGATCATCTTAACAGACAATTCAAACTGATTTTTTTATCAAAGCAATGAAATCTTTCAGCACTACAATGACTTCACATTTAGACTGAATCAAACATAGAAAATTATACCTACTATAGTCATATACTATAGTAATAAAGTAGTGTTTCTTGTCATGAGTATGAGTCCTGTATGGGCCCCAAATATCAACATGAATTAATTCAAAACTTGCTTAGGCTACTACTTTTACTGCGAGGAAACTTTAGTCTACATTGTTTAGCTAGAAGGCAGATCTCACAATTATGTTGCACATGCTTGCTAGAGATTCTTCTAAGGCCTCAATATGCTGCATTGTCTTTATTGAAGCATGTCCAAGTCTCAGATGCTACAACCTTGTATTAGCATTATTGTCACCTTGTTAATCTTTGCTATCGCACTTATTTGAGTTCTCACTTCTTGTAATATGTACAAACCATCTCTTTCTTTACCAATCCCCATCACCTTGCCATTGAAGAGCCCCTGAAATACAAAAAAATCAGGGAAAAATAATACTGAACATGAAAGTTCCCTGGTTAGTTTGGATACAGACAACAAGTTGAATTTAAAGTCTGGTACATAGAGCACATTGCCTAGTTTTTGATCTGCTAGAATCTTGGAATTTCTTGCTCCTTCAATATGACATCTATTTCCTGTTGGTTCTTGTACTCCACTAGAATGTAAACCGCCTAATTTTCTAAGTGTATTTAGTAAGTCCTTACTAGGTGTAATGTGGTGTGTTGCTCCAATGTCAACTATCCATTCATACGTCTTACCTATATTGGATAGTAATACAGTAATACCTGCTACATTTGCAGAACAACTTCCAGATACTATCCTCTCCATTTTATTCACTAGATCTTGATATTGTTCTTCAGGAAACTGATGTCCAAAAGCATGTCTTCTACTGGTTGAAGTTTCTCATTCTTTAGCATAATGTGCTACAGGCTTGAAGTCATTCTTCCCTCTTTGTTCATTTCCTTTCTTCTTACTCTTGAAGTCTGATGGATATCCTATCACTTTATAACATCTATTCTAAGGATGCCCTTATATCCACAATGTCTGCAAGGCCCTCCATATCTAGTCTTATAACCTTGATTTACATAACCAGTTTTGTAGCCTTGATTTCCTTGGTTTCTTTCTGCAAGCAAAGTTAAAGGTTCTTTGTGTTTGTCCATAACATCTAATGCTATTTGGCTCTCCTTTTGTGTTGCCACTGCATAGGCTTTATCAACTATCACAACTGGCTTTCTAGCCAAAATGCTGCTTCTGATTGCACTATAACTTTCATTCAATCCCATCTGGAATTGCAATAACCTTTGAGATTTCAAGTGAGCTATATAGGCAACTGATTCCTCACACTCACACCCTGTGCTGGGATCATAGCATCTATTTCTGCCCATCGACCCTTCAGTTTTAACTAGTAAGTTGTAACAGAATCATTACATTGCTTAAGATTCCCAATCTTTGTCCATAAATGATTGGCTTTAGTTAGGTCTGATCTATCAAACCTTTCCTTAAAGTCCTTCCATATCTTCTTTCCATTTGATGCATACATGATTCTTGGCAGTAATTCACTTACAATTGTACTTGCAATCCATGATACTACTATTGCATTACATTTTTCCCACTGTTCTTCCAAAGATCCTTTATATGTATTTTTTTGCACAAGTTTTATCTATGAAACCTAGCTTTCCTTTTCTTCTTAGTGCGAGTTTCATTGATCTGCTCCAAAGAGCATAATTTTTTGGACCAGTAAGTTTCATTGGAATTAGAACAACACCAGGTGCATTTGATGCTTGAAGTTAAAATGGATGATTATGATCTAGTGCAGTTACTTTATTAACTGCCATTGTTGCTGTGTTTTCATTGGCCACCATTGTTGCTTGTTTTCAAAGCTTCGAGTTAATGTGTTTCCTTTGTTTATTGCGCAATCTAATTACGTGTAGACCGTTGCTATGATACCATATTAATTTCCACAACTGAGAATTTAGTAGAACTCAGCCATGGATGCATTACATGAACATGGAAATGAAGAGGAGAGAAATTGAAAGGAGAATAAGATATTTTTCTTAGCTTCAACAAAGAGTTCATGTGGTGTATTTATAACCACTTCACACATACACATACACATTCATGTTCACTCTAACAAACTCACAACTAACTAATCATCACAACTAATGACAGCTGAGATCCAGCTAATCACAATGCTATAACTGCCTTGTATACTCTCTGTATACAAGTGATATACTGCGCCTGTATACTAGCTACATATATCGCTTGTATACCTATGTATATCTACAAACTTTACAACATTTCAATTAAATTTAGATTCTCTTATAATAAGTAAAATCATTTATCTATTTCCACCTAAAACTAAACTTAAAGGCAAGTTTTAGAGAGTGGTGGTTAGACCAATTATATTGTATGGGGCGGAGTGTCGGCCAATCAAGAATTCTTACGTCCAGAAGATGAAGGTGGCGGAGATGAGGATGTTGCGATGGATTTGTGGGCATATGAGGAGAGGTATGATTAAGAATGAAGATATTTGAGACAAGGCAGGGGTGGCCTCGATAGAGGACAAGATGCGGGAAGTGAGGCTGAGATGGTTCGGGCATGTAAAGAAGAGATGAACAGATGCCCTAGTATGGAGGTGTGAGAGGTTGGCTATGGATGGTTTCAGGAGAGGTAAAGGTAGGCCGAAAAAGTTTTGAGGAAAGGTGATTAGACAAGACATGACGCAGCTCTAGCTCACCGAGGACATGACCATAGATAGAAGATTATAGAGGACACAGATTAGAGTACTACACTAGTAGATAGTTGAGCGCTTCCGTAGTATTATTCTTGTAGTTTCTTATCCTTTGATTTCTTTTATTCTCTGGTGTTTCGTGGACTTCGATTATTGTATGATTTTGTGGCAGTTATGTTATTGTTCTTTTTTCATACTGATTTTTGTTATTATTTGTTGTTTCTTTTTCCAGATTGCTTTTGTTTGTTTTTCTTTGAGTCGAGGGTTTATTGGAAACAACCTCTCTATCTCCCAAGGTAGGGATAAGGCCTGTGTTCACTCACCCTCCCCAACCCCTACTTGTGAAATTATACTGAGTAATGATTTTGTTCTTGTATTTATCTATTTCCAAGAATACTTATTGTAAAGTAAATATTTATGTCGTTTCCAGAATTTGACTCTTAAAGCACATTTTGAAAATACTAATCAAACATAAATTATTGTACTAATACTGACAAAAGTGCTTGTCAAATATGTCGACGAAATATAAACCGCTAGCCTCTCATAATACTACTCCATTTAAATAATTATTTTAACGAAAATATTTCTTAAATTAATTAGATTTTACATGCTTGGACAAAAAGACTTCTCCCCAGTTTCTAATCCCTTTTGGTTTGGGTAATCTTTTCCTTGAACCTTTTTATACAAAGTTAGTTCCTCCCTATATACTTGGTGTATATTGTACGAAATTTAAAGAAGATTTCTGACAGTGAACAGACATTAACACAGTGGCAATGGGTTCTTCTATCATAGATGGCGGCGCATCGCTTCGTTCAACGGGTACCGACGCAACAAAACGCCGTGTTTCTTATTTCTTCGACCCTTACATCGGTGACTATTACTATGGCCAAGGTCATCCAATGAAGCCTCACCGTATTCGCATTGCACACAATCTTGTTTGCCATTATGACCTTCACAAGAAAATGGAGATCACTAAGCCTTTCCCTGCAAGTGCTAAAGATATTGGTTGGTTCCACTCGCCTGACTATGTTGACTTTCTTTCTTCCGTTTCACCCGAAACTCTTTACGATGCTGGCCAACTTAGACGATTCAATGTCGGTTCGGATTGCCCTGTTTTTGATGGACTTTTTGATTTCTGTCAAGCTTCTGCTGGTGGGTCCATTGGGGCTGCTGTTAAACTTAATCATCAAGATGCTGATATTGCTATCAATTGGGCTGGTGGATTGCACCATGCAAAGAAAAGTGCGGCTTCTGGATTTTGTTATGTTAATGATATAGTTCTTGGAATTCTTGAACTTCTCAAATCCCACAAGGTAAATAGGACTACTCAATCTTCTTATTCTCTGTTTCTGTTATTTTATTTTGATGGTCTCGTTCACATTGGTAGCATATATGTATGTGTATGATGAATTTTTCTTTTGGGGATCGCTGATGTACTCTTTTTCTGTGTATAGCCACTTTAGTTATGTGCTTGATATGTTATGGCTGTTACTATTACTGGAGATATTTCATTGGGATTCATGTTAGTTATGATATTTGGATCTTTTGGAGTTTATAACTAATTGTATTGCTTCTTAAAAAAACTATAGCTGGACAATATGAAGTGTAACAAAGGTTTTTTTCTTTTCTTTCTGAAAAGATAAGCTGTTTATTGTAAATTGTTGGTTTTTTAATAGTGTAAATTGTTGCTTACTTGATGGTGTGAGTAACTTCGAAAAGAAAATTGCTCTCTTTATTGGTGGTAAATCCCTGAAAAGGTGTACTTTGAGTTAAAAAAAATTCAATGTTATTAGGCAAGTTTGGAATGATTAATTATGCTTTAGAGTTATCTAAAACAGGATGGGAGAAATCTGGTGTTAAACTCAATCTGCCTCGTGGATAGAAAGTAAATACTGAAGCCATTGAATGTGCTTCTATCTTTTGAGTTTGTAAGCAATATGTTAATAATAGCCTTGAGGATGTGGAAAAGGATTAAAGATAGTATCACATTCATTGTATATGTTATGTATTGCTTACAGTTACCAGTTTCAACAACAAAATAAATGTAATGTATTGCTTTGTATTGTTGTCTGTAAAGAAGTATTACTAGTATATTCTTTTCTGATGTTTTGTTGATTACCATTAATGATCAGAGGTCTTTATTAGGTCATACTTAATTGGATGGACCGAGTAATTTGGAGTTCAAAATACATATCCGTTTTTTTTTTTTTTTGTTAAATAAAATAAAATTGGAGCTTAGTTGATCACTCATTATTTCTGTAATTATTGAGGATTTTAACTGATACAGTTCCAATAATTGTGCAGCGTGTACTGTATATAGATATTGATGTTCACCATGGAGACGGAGTTGAGGAGGCCTTTTACACCACAGATCGGGTTATGACAGTGTCTTTTCATAAGTTTGGGGACTTCTTTCCTGGTACAGGGCATATCAAAGACATTGGTATAGGTACTGGGAAGTACTATGCCTTAAATGCCCCTTTGAATGATGGGATTGATGATGAAAGTTTCCGTCATCTATTCCGTCCTGTAATCCTAAAAGTGATGGACGTTTATCAACCTGATGTTGTTGTTCTTCAATGTGGTGCTGATTCACTAGCCGGAGACAGGTTGGGCCTGTTTAACTTGTCAGTCCATGGCCATGCAGATTGCCTTCGATTCCTGAGGTCTTTCAATGTCCCTTTAATGATACTAGGTGGTGGAGGTTATACAATTAGAAATGTTGCTCGCTGCTGGTGCTATGAGGTGTGTCTCTATCTCTCCATTTTGGTGCTTTTTTCCTGCCTTTGGATTTTCACCTATTATCTTTTTACTCGTCTTGCAAGTTGTGCTAAGGTTGAGCTCCCTCGATGTTTACAGACAGCAGTTGCAGTTGGAATAGAACCCGAGAACAAATTGCCTTACAATGATTATTGGGAGTATTTTGGCCCAGATTATACTCTTAATGTGGAACCAATACCTATGGTGAACAAGAATTCGCCCCGGGATTTGGAGAAGATCAGGTAATCTGAACATCATTCTTTTAGGGCTTGCTTTAAAATGTGGTTTTCCTTGTTCATGCTTTCTGAAGCATTAGCCAGTGTGAGATCATGAACAAATCTTTATGAAGCAGCAATAGTGTTTGGGACTAATATTGTGTTGGTATAGTTACTTTAAGTGTCATGTTTCTCAAGAGTCTTTTAGTTTGTCTAAAGATTTGTTGCCGATGTAGGAATAACTGTAGGAATAATCGTGAGATTTTGAGAACCCCTAATCTGTCTTATAAGATTAATTATTAAGTAGATGTCCAAATGGAGCGGAATTGAGACGCAAAGGATTTATATTACTAACTTGAACTGGTTTGGAAATGAGTTGTAATAGTTGTAATTTTTTGTTGTATAAAATGTTATAAATTGATTGAAAATGTGTTTTAACACTTTTGTGTCAAATTGATGACTCCGTGGTAGCCTAGATATAAGAAATATTCCTGTCTTACCGTTCAAAGCTATTTTGAACTGGCACAATTTTGAGTACGCATTTGCATCCCTCACTGTCACAGAATTTGATTCGACTCTAAGGATATTCCTAGATTATGTTTAATTTTTTGTTCATGATGTACAGCTCTTTGCTTTTTCATTGCCTTGTTTAGAAATAGTAAGCGAAGATTCCCTTTTGCTTGTATCAATTAGTATAAATGTTCTGCATTTCCTATTCATGACAATTTTCTTGTTTCGTTCTTTTTACTTGGCTAAAATTTGAGATGAAGTTATTTAACATGAATAGTTGGTGGTGCAGGAACATGTTGCTGGAGCAACTCTCGCATTTACCCCATGCACCTAGTGTTCCATTTCAAATGGCACCTTGCATAATAGAAGTTCCAGAAGAGGTCAGCCCTAGTTTATCTTCAAGATCATTTGATTTTCTATGTATGTTATCCGACCTGATCCCCGTGTAACAATTTTATGTATGCAGAGAGAGGAAGACATGGATCAAAGGCCTAAACCACGGATATGGATGAAAGAGGAATATGAGTCTGATACTGATGAAGATGAGATGTTCGAATAATAAAAAGTTTGGTTACAACAATTACTCCAACCGCGAGAACTTGACCATCAAGTTGTATTCTACCCACACTTGAAACAAACATCCCAGGCTTCCATCCGCCCCGTTTCTTTACATTTTCTTTGTGCATTTCTCTGCCTCTTGGGGTCAGTTTATTTGTAAATCGTTTAAATCAATCCATAAGCTCGTTTGTTTTTCATGTTAGTTAGCACTTTACCTGGTAAAGTCTTTTTCATTTCAGTTTCCTTATTTTCAAATAGCTATATGTGAGCTGACATAGATCATATTTCTCCCTGTATTATTGTCCAAGAACTTGCCATGCTGATCCCAACAGTCCAAAACTTTAATCTTGCCATGCAAAATTTTGTCTCAACTTTGTTGGGGGTTCGTAAAAGAATCCTCCATAAAATTTTCTCAGAAACCGAAATTTAAAAGGGAAAAAAATAAATTAAGCAAGTTTCTTGAAGTTGCTTAATCTCGAGTAAATGGTTTGGTCAATGTTTTTGCAGAAAAAAATAAGAAACCTACTAATTCCAATATTCTGATAATGTACTGATTAAGTGAATTGGCTAACAGCACGAGGGTGGGTCAATTTGACAAATCGAAGTTTTGGATGCTAAATTCTGTTTTAGCAAAAGTTAAAGAGGAGAAAATAATTTAACATATTCTTTTACCATTTGAATGGAAAAAATAAAAAAGTGGAAAATCCTCAAGATTGGTGCCTCAAACAAATGGACCTTGATATATAAAGCTTATAAACAAACAATGCACATTTTAGTGTAGTGAAAAGAGATCTTTTTTTTTTTTTTTTTTTTTTTTTTTTGGCATGCAGGATCGAAACTCGAAAGTCCAACGAAATTCATTTATGAGGGTGTTCGGATTGAGTTATTTTAAGTGCTTATTGGCGCTCAAGCACTTTTCTAGTTTTTATAGTGTTTGATAAAAATAAAAGTGCTTAAAAGCACTTATGTTAGACATAAAAAGTATAAAAATTAAGTTTAGCTTATAAGCTACTTTTGAGAAAAAGTACATCTAAGGAAACAAATTACGCATAAATTACATGTCTAGTATCCAAGTGTTAATAAACTCGCATGTTTAGTATTCCCAGTACTCTTGATTTAAGTGAAACAACTGATTTGAAAAAAAAAAAACATACAACCAAGCAAATTTGTTTAAGCTAAATTTGCAGGGGTAAAGAAATGATAGTAGGAGTGGAATATTTGTTTGAAATTTGGTGATGTTCATCCCCTTCCACTCCATTCTTTCTCAACTCTCAAAGCTGAAGCTTACCATCTCAAGAACCAAAGAACTTCATGCTTTCATAATCAAGACTCATCTATCACACGACCCATTTTACGCTACAAGAATTCTAAGGTTCTATGCTGTAAACAACGACATCATTTCTGCTCGCAACTTGTTTGATAAAACTCCTCAACGAAGTATTTACCTCTGGAACTCCTTAATTCGTGCTTATGCTAAAGCCCACAAATTTAAAGATGCATTTTCGTTGTTTAAAGACATGCTTAGCTCTGAAATAAAGCCTGATAACTTTACTTTTGCTTGCCTTATTCGAGCCAGTTATGAGAATTATGATGTGCATAGTTTGAGAGTTTTACATGGTGCTGTTGTTCTCAATGGATTGCAGTGGGACTTCATCTGTAGTAGCCAATTGGTAAGTGCTTATTCAAGATTAGGCTGTATAGTTGATGCAAGCAAGGTGTTTTATGGGATAACTGAGCCAGATTTGGTCCTATGGAATTCAATGATATCAGGTTATGGGTGTCTTGGAGAGTTGGAGAAGGGGTTAGAATTGTTTAGTAGAATGCAGATAATGGGTGTGAGGCCTGATGAATATACAATGGTGGGCCTGATTATAAGTATATATGATGTTTGTGTGCTGAAAATAGGTGAAGTAATACATGGATTTTGTTTAAAACTTGGTGTAGAGTCAAAAGATCATGTAAGTAGTCTACTTGTTAGTATGTATTGTAGAGTTAAATGTATGGATTCGGCGTTTAGAGTCTTTGATAGCGTTGTAGAACCTGATTTAGTTACATGGTCTGCTTTAATAAGCGGTGTTTCGCTGTGTGGGAATAGCGTCAAGGCCTTGTATTTATTTAGAGAAATGAATATGAAAGGCGGGAAGGCAGATGCATCGCTTATAGCCACTGTGCTGACTGCTTGTTCTCAATTGGCAACTGTGCAGCCAGGCAGTGAGATACATGGTTATGCTTTTCGACATGGATATCAGTTCGAGGTTATGGTCTCCTCTGCTCTAGTTGACATGTACTCAAAATGTGGATTCTTGGAAATGGGATATCAAGTTTATAAGACTATGACTTTCAAGAATATTGTGTCATACAATTCAATTATTTCATGTCTTGGTTTATATGGACTTGCATCTCAGGCCTTTCAGATATTCGAGAAAGCATTGGAGGAAGGGCACAAACCAGATGAAACTACTTTTTCTGCACTCCTTTGTGCATGTTGCCATGCTGGTCTTGTCAATGATGGCCGAGAATATTTCAGAAGAATGAAAGATCAATTTGGCATCTCAGCTAATACCGAACATTATGTTTACATGGTAAAGCTTCTTGGAATGGAAGGACAATTGAGAGAAGCTTATGAACTTGTCCAGTCTCTGGAAGAACCAGTTGACTCTGGCATTTGGGGTGCACTTTTGTCATGCTGTGATGCTCATAGAAATTATGAGTTGGCAGATATTGTAGCTTATCATCTATTTGGTAATAAGCTAGAGAATAGTAGTTACAGAGTTATGCTTTCAAAGATGTATGCTAGTGATGGGAGATGGGATTTGGTAAATAAGTTAAGAGTAGATTCTGGATCGACAAAGTTAAAACTTCCTGGAAAAAGCTGGATTACTAGTAAAAATGCATTCTTGTAAGAGGAATTCTTGAGATGTCTTTTTCTACACCTTTTCACGAGTTCACTTTGTTGAATCTAGGATCAGAAACTGCAAGAGGAGGTAGGATTTATCAAATTTCCTCATCATCAAAGCAATTTCTATCATGTAATTCCATAACAAATGGAAAAAGAAGATGAGTTTGATCCAATTTGCACTCAAGTTTAATGATTATATTGAGTTATAGAAGGTTCATCTCCTCACTTCTCTTTCTTCTCCCACAATTTTTTTACCATGAATAATCCATGATTACAAACTGTACCGGTCATTTTAAAGAGATGATGTCAACAGATTGTTAAGGCATGATAACTGAAACTTATATAAAGGTAAAACAAACAAGAAGCGGCTTACGATCATTGTTGGTCTGCACTGTGTTGATCAGTAATGTATCAGCCCTTAGTAAATGGATGGTGAAGACCTTTTTTTCCTTTAGGTATCTGTTCTATGCAAAAGTTCTATCTTCATATTTCAAACTGGTGGGCGGTGGCCACTTTGACTGCTCAGGAATGGTAATCATGTAAGTTTGACAAATTTGCCAATCCTTGTAGTTGTCTTCATAGTCACAGAAATTTTGTCTAGAATGCAGCCATGGAATGTTTATGTAAAACAAAGGAAACCAGAATTTTTCCTTTTTTTTTTTCCCCACTTTTTAGAGCCATGGCAACCTCTCTCTCTCTCTCTTTCCCTACATTCAGATTTCAGGGACTTCTCCATTCAACTCAGAAAGAGAGAGGGAGAGAGATAACTAGGGAGTTACTGCTGTTTGTTGGCTGTTCCGAAAAGCGTGCTTCATTTTCTCGCTTTGTACATTGGCGGAGCTTGTGTTGAAGCAATTACAAGATTATGCATCTGGGCTCTTTATGGCTTTGAGACCACTTGCTTTTTTGTTACTCTGTACCCTTTAGTTAGAAATTTTTTGGATCTCCTAAAAAAATTACAGTGTTAAAGTTAGATCAATGTCTATTACTTCCTTTGTTTCACCATTTGTTTGTGATGACATGTTGTCACTAGAATCAATACTCAACTGTGAATGACAATTAAACTTTACCCACTTTCAATTGTTTGCAAAAAATGTCTGTGCTGTTGGTTAAGGTTTGTTCAAGGATACTTGGACTTCACAACTTTATACTGCATGATTACCATTCTCCCAGGAGAGGAAACGAAGGGGAGAAAAAAAGAAAAAAGAAATCACGATGCTGTGCTTCTGATTTAATAGGTAACTCGTGCAGGTTCTTGTAATGTCTCACTAAATCTTGTTCATTTGGATTGTTGATTAAATCTTAGCTGTTGCATAGTATGAAGGAATTTATCCTTTGAACAGATTTTCTTAGCATACGTTTGGAAGAATAATCATCTTGCTAATAGCGCTGCATGTGTAACACGCCATGAGATGACTCTATTAAGAACATCTTAAGAATTGCTATAGGTTTTCATATTTTGGACAAGTATGTGCGCTTTTATTCGATATTGACATCTTTTAGTTCATTAACCCAAGTCATTGAAAAATGTCTCTAACATGTGGCAAGAAGTGCATTGTCTGCAGGCTGGGGTTCTCCTCAGCGCAGGGATCATGTGTTTCATAGTCCCCCTATCAGAGGTAGCAGAGTTGCGTTTGCAATCTTCAAGGACTCTGAATGACAGGCAGAGTTTCCTTTGTAATTGTGATATGATAAATTGTGGTATCAGCTGAAATTTCAATAAGGCCAAACATTATAGAACGCATTTATAAAGGAGTAACATTTAACTTAAAGAGCTGGGAAGTAGAATCATTAGGAGTAGAAATGTCAGAAGTCATATTCGGGACTGGTTCTTGCCATCAGTGCATTTAGTATATGAACAAGACCTTTTTTCTTAACCAACTGTGTACTAATCATACACCTTGATTCCTATTAGATTCTATAAATTATATCAATCAACTTTAGCTTAATCTCAAACTAGTAGCTCCTACCAGGTTTTATTGCCATAAAATTTGACAATATATGCACGTGTAAATAGTTTTGGGGGAAGTCTATTGGTGCGAATGTAATGCCATCCCACTGTCAAATTGCTATCGTTTATATTCTTTTTCTGGACATTCTCTTGTCTTTTCCATGGTTCGTTAAATCTTGCTAAACTTCATTTTTATTAATTGAACTTTGGAATTTTTGTAAGATGTAAGTATTTGACATACATTTTGCTTCAAATGTCTATACTTGCTAAAGGAGGCTAATTAAGTGTTTAATACCTGATATGGGTGTAAAACTATTTGATGTAGTTAAAGTAGGCTGTCATTTTAATTATAGGACCAGTTGCTCAGCCAGTATTGGAATCCTTACCCCTAGATGAAATTTTAGTGTTCTTAGTTATTGTTATTTAAGTGTAGCATAAACAAAGTTTGCATTGAGGTTTCGGAATTCTTCTGAAATGCACAAGCCTCTAAATGTGTTAATGGTGCATAAGCTGGTATAAAGCAGTTCTCTCAGATACCATTCTTTCAGTGTCAGGGGCACTTTGAGTAACTTTTCTAGTCGCTTCATTAACATCCTTTTCTTCCGTTTTGTTAGAGGGCCTTGATGGTTGAAGGCTTGAAGTGATCCTGGATCACAAATTCTGTTTCCTGACAAATTCGCTAATTCAAGTGAAAGGCATAACAAGTGCGAAGCAGCTCTCTTCCATAAAGCAAGATAGCTGATGGCTTCTGTCTGTTCAGTTGTTATTTTTGTGCGTTAAATTTGGTGCTTCCCAAGGACCCAAAATTATTTATAAGACGGGAAGGAAGAAAACATTATGGCAACTCAAAGCATCAAAGCTAAAGTTAATATTTGATATTCTACTTTTATCCTTCTGCAGAGCTGGTACCTATGCTGCATGTGATGAGATCAACAATGAGATCCTAGTAACAGCTCTTCCTTGAACCCTGGAAGACAATACTCATGCACTGTGGAAAGAACATTATGACTGTGGAGAAGGCGCGCTCTGATGACTGTCAGCAAACAAGTTATAAGAAGAATCAAGATGTGTGCATTTAGCATTTGATTAAAAAATCTTTAAGTCTGATTAAAAGTTTTAATGCTGCAGAAACGTTGAATATATCAAGGGAAAATGACCTAATTTCTCAAATTGTGGTAAGGATTTATTTCTTTTTCCTTTACACTTTTGTAACTGCTTAACTAAACGATTGTACCAAGTGCTCTTTTTACTGCTTTCTTTTTGTGTCAATTTCTGCAGAAGTTCAGAAGTTCTTTTCTGGATGAGAGCAGTATCTATACTTCCATTCCTGTAAATGGCTTTTCTTATAAATTATCCTTATATGATAATAATAGGAAGAATTTTTCTTTCATTCAGAGGCGAATCCAGGATTTTTGGAACATGGGTTCACCATTAAAAAAAAGAAGGAAAAAATCTATTAAGTGGGGTTTGATCCCTAGACCTCTAGGTAAATAACTCAACCTTCAACCAAGTTCACCATTTAGAATTTTTGGAGCATGAGTTCCAGCAGATAGTATTATACTAATTTTAAAATATGTATACATAAAATACCTATTTTTACGGAGAGATCATGTGTTCACGTCCCCCAATTTTTTCACCTAAAATCGCCCCTGCTTTCATTAAGTACCTAACTAACCAAATCATCAAGGATCTCCATCATGTTCTACTGTATTCGTTTTTGCTTTGGATTTGCATTTAGGTTTTGCTTCTCTACAATGCTTATTACATTCTTTGTCTCAAGTAGCAGTGATGATGAAGGTGGAAAAAGTTACTGATGATATGGGAGGAGACTTGCATTTTTTTTTTTAATGAAATGGAGACTTGGAATTGTACGCGCACGCACGCACCCTGGATTTTAGTTACTGGATATTTGTCACTCTGATGGAGCGGTTATAAAACATCCTAGCATTTTTCTTGCCTGGGCTTTTTAGGTTGTTGACATTGTTCTACGCGTTTGCTTTTACTTTCTGAGGCAAATTAGGAATAGTGAGCTTATAATCAAAGGGTTGTACTGAAATCAGGTCACTAGTTTAACATCACTAGGTCATTGTGGATTTACTTCCATGTTTTATTCTTATTTGTTTCATCTTTTGGAAGTTACTGTTAATTTTATACTTTGTTATAGAATTGAATGATGAACACAAATAATGTGGAAAGGTTTGCATGATTGTTGAGAACGGCAATATTCCTTTTTCTCTAGGATTCAGAACCTGTATTGCTGGAGTCTTCAACTTTTATATAGTACTTGAAAGCTACCTTGACCTTAAGGCTCTGAAAGTTTAAGAAAAGGAGGCTAGATAAACATGAAGGCATGTTAGTAAGACTGAGATAAGGGGTAGGTAAAATGATCAGCTGGAGAGGCTAATAATTAGACCATGCTATAGTATTGCTTTCACTGTGTGACTTACACGTAAGTTAGGACATATCATACTCTAGTACATAGGTTAGACTATTGATTGCCAAAAGAAATGTTGTAACCTTGGGATGTAGACCTTATGTGTCCTTTTCAGCTTCCTTTTGCCCTTTGAACCATAAAAACAGTTCGAGTGATATTACGACTTAGGAGTAGCAAGTTGCAGTAACAGGCACCTACTAATAGGAAGTGGGGGCTCTCAGCTCTGTCTCCCAGCAAAACATTGTTTTTGCACAGAATTAATAGACAGGGAGGAAAATTCATGTTTGATTGGCCTCAAGAACGTGACCTGGTAGTCAATATAAGAAAATTGAGAACCAGGATGTTTCAAATTCAAATCTCAGCGGAGACGAAAATACTAAGGGCTCGTTTGGTTGGGGAACAAGTTATCCCGGGATAAGTAATCTTGGGATTAGGATTGTTTTCACACCCTCTATGTAGGATAAAATAACACTACAATCCCGGGATAACTTATCCTGGGATGAGTTATCCCGCGATTTTATCCCAACCAAATCTGAGATAAGGCAGTACTAAATTTTTATTCCAAGACTATTTGTGCTTATCCATCATACCAAACGACTCCTAAGTGATTTCTCCAGTCTGTCCAAGCCTTGGGGAACAAAATTGTTAAGAGGTATGCAAGCTAGCATGGACCTAGTGGCAGATTCAGGATTTTTGTTAAGGTGTTCGAAAAATAAAAATGTAGTGCTTGGGATTTGAACTTGGAATCTCAAGGTAAATTATGAACCCCTAAAACCATTGAGCCAAACCTCTAGTCTTGTTTTTAGGGTGTTCAAAAATGTTTTTAGGTTGTTCAAAATCTATATATGCACATAAAAAATAAGAAAACTACCTTATATATATTATGTAATTTTTTGCCGCGGCTGTTCGGGTGAACACCCTGGATAAGCCCTAGATCCGCCCCTGCATGGACCCCACAATTATCAACAATAAATCCCATTTAATTGTGGTTTTCTTTATTTTTGTTTTAAGCAGTAGGCCTAAAAGCAAGTACTATAGTTGTAGCCCCTACTCTTACATGTTCATCACTGATCACACAAGTATTGGGGGCTTGAAATAAGTAGGGATTTAGCATTTGTTCTCTTTGGTGTGTGTTTGCTCTCTCTTTTGAAAGTCACAACCCGAAATGGTTTTACCTAACTAGTCATGTTCCATGATCAAAACCTACTGCATTATTAGCCTATCAACAAATTTCACTGTGTCTAAAGCCTATATCTTCAAGATTCCTACTAGGGAATTAATGTGCTAGAGTTTTTGTTTGTGTTACTATGTTAATATGAGAACTGTGGCCTTTGACATTGCGTATGGGAATGTACTCTTAGTGATGTTTCTGACAGTGGACTGACTCTTCAGATGTTGACTCAACCTTTTTGTTTTTGCAACTTGATGCATAATTAAGCTGTAATCTTACTTCTTGTTCTCAATGTTTACAACTCCGTTGTGTACAATATTTGAGTCCAACTTTAAGGGGTCTGAATGTTCCAAAGAAGAAGAAGGCAACGAAGAAAAGCCCGCATGCAATCAGGGGTCGTTTGGTTGCCGGTTAGGAGGGGAATTATCCATGTCCTAAAACTAGCATAGCTAATACCATGTTTGCTATAGCTTTTTTAGTTGCTTTGTATAAAATTCAGCACACCATGTAAGGTGTTTGGTTATTATTTTAATATCCACATAATAAAACATGTACTAAGTTATGAGTCAATTTATGCATTATTGCAAGGTAGAAGATTAAATAACTAATACTAAGTAAATAATTAAATCCTGCATAAACAAATAATTCGTTCATGTTGGTACTGAATTTGCATAACTCTAACCAACAATCAAACGATGTGCATTCCAGAAGTCTTATTCATAGCTAGAGAGAGACGGTGGCAGAGTCATAAGTTTGTTAAGAGAATTCAAAATATAAAAAATACACATATTAAGAAGTCAAGCGAATTTAATCTTCACCCTCCTAGCTCTACCCTTACTCATGGTTAGAGGTGTGCAAAGTAAACCGACAAACCTCACCAAACCGATAAACCGAGTCAAACCGAGAAAAAAAAACCCACTAGTGGTTTGGTTTGACTTGGTTTGGTGTTGAAAAAGAAAACCCGACCATAATTGGTTTCGTTTGGTTTTAGCTAAAAAAAGTCAAACCGAACCAAACCAACCCGACATTACATTTATTCAAATTTTAAAATATTTTATACATATGTAATGTAATTTATACATTTCTTAAATTTTTTCGCAGTTTTTTCTCTATTATCATATTATTTCAAGCTTGAACTTAGAATTTTGAATGTCAATAAGTTTTATATTCTATTGATGTTAGTAACTCAAAGAAAGTCCAAACAAAACCAACTCAACACTAATGCTAACAAAAGAAATTCAATTTACGACTAGGAATGACAATAATGTTGGATATCTACTCTTTAGTTTTGCATAATTGGTTTAGAGAGTGAAAATACATAACTTAATTTTTTTTCTTTGTGTTGTAATTAAAATTTAATTATTAGCCGTACTTATTTTAGCATGATTTAGTATTTTTAGATTATGGTCATTTTCTTAATGGCTTATTAATTAACAATATTTATTTTAACCGATTTTATTATCTTTTTGTTGAATATTTTAATACAATGTCATCACTCATCTCACATTTTGTGTTATTTTCTTAAGAAACACCTTAAGTATATAGTTGTATTTTACTAGAACTAAAGAAATATTTGAAGTAAAAGTTATATGTTTTGTATGAAGACTTTTTCGGGAAAAAACCCGAGAAAACCGATAACCCGAGAAAATCCGAGGTTGAAAAACCCGAATTTTATTAGTTTGGTTTGGTGTATAAATTTAAAAACCCAACGCAATTAATTTGATTTGGTCTTTTAAAAATCCGAATCAACTTGGTCTATGTACACCTGTACTCATGGTCACCGAATATTATGTTGGTGTATGGGTACTTAAAGCCTCCCTAGTTGTTTCGCAGCTTGTGTGCGTTCTTATATAAATAAATTAGTTAATTTACCCGCGCGAAATCTCTTCAAATATTGAAAAATTAATAGTAATATTTTAGCCTTCAAATACAGATGGATTAAATCTCAAATTTTAATCCATTTTATTATGAACACTTACTGTTATATTTTTCTCTTAAACTCATCAACTAAAGGTTTAATCTTCTAGAGATGCTTACTTTTTGTATAACCTTATATAGTTGAAATTCTATATATATATATATATATATATATATATATATATATATATATTCATAAATAAACTTTAAGGAAAGAAAGAAGTTTAAGAAAATGTTGTATGTGTACATGTGTAATAATTTTACATGATTTTTTCATTTTTTTTCCAATTCAGAATTATTGCAATGGATTGATACCCTATTATAATTGATCTCTCTTCATAAATTGTCTTCCATCACAAACGCATCTCTCTCCCTTCAAGATACCAAGGCAACTGCCTCACTGCACCACTTCACCCGACATTAACAAATTACTAATACAGCCAAGTTAACAGCAGAAGAAAATTTCGTCCAGTTCTACCTCTTTTATGCCTCTGTCTTTGTCTCCCTCTCAATAGTTGCTCCAAAAAGATCTTCAACTGAGAATATTTTATCTAGTAACTGCAGTAGCTAAAAAAGATCAATAGCATTTGTAGTTAACCCTTTATAAATAAGATACAAATTTGAGGAACAACTATAGAAATAAAGTAAAATTTAATTAGTATAGAAACACTCAAATTAACACCCCCGCATTTGTTATAGTCATCATTTCTTTATTGTATGCTGACAACAGAATTCTACTTAACTCTCTCATTTATTCGTCATGAATGATTATATATGGAGTTAAAAAAATGACATTGAGATATCACATTCTTCAAAGTTCATTCAAACCTCGTATTAGATTTTTTAAATTATTTGCAGGGGCGGATGTAGCCCTAAAGTATGGGTTCAGAGGAATCAATGATTTTTGTTCATACCTGCATTTGTATCAAGAAATCCACAAAATATCTACAAATAGTCGATTGTGAATCTAATTGTTATGTTACTTTAATTTGAGATCATTGTAGGAACTCATAAACCTTAAAACTTGAATCCGTTTATGATTAGTTGCTTGCCCTACTGCTCCAAGTTTCAACTCAAAGGTTGCTATCTGAATTGGGGAAGGAAAGATCAAATCAATAAAATCACTCAAAATCACGATTTTATAACTTTGTTGATCTTCAGGGGTAGAGATTTCCATATTTTAAATTATAAATATATTACGTAACTTGGTTTAATTTTAGAACGCCGTTAATTATATGATCATCTTCATAAACATGGCTACTCATATTTAAAGGAAAAAACAGTATAATTTAGGGAAAAGGGTCAAATATACCCCTCTACTTTAGTTTAATAGTTAAATATACCCTCTGTTAGTTAAAGTAGATAAATATACCCCTTCCGTTAGTCAAGTAGATAAATATACCCCTTACGTAGAGGGGCATATTTATCTACTTTGATTATATGTAAAGCTTACTCATATTTCTGAAAAAACTCAAAGGATGCAGTGATCTTGTTCTCTCTTTGATGCATACGTCCACAATATTATCAGATTTCTTGTACAGAACAAACACCCTCTCCGTCTCTCTTTCGGCAATTGAAGAATCTTTAGATGTTTTTTTTTTTTTGTTTTTTGTTTTTTGTTTAAAAAATGGCTTTGCCATAATCAGAATGGAAGGAGAAAGTGTGCCTTTTCAATCAAATGTTTGGTTTTGGTTAGTTAGTAAATACTAATTAATGTGGCTGATGATTAAAATAAATGCAGTTTAAACGGAAGTTTTATTTTTGTGAAATGACGTGACTATAAATGAAGTAAAGCCGATAGTTTTTTTCCTTAAAAGGAGGTGACTTTTAGATTTTTTTTTTCAGCCTATAACATAAATTTAAAATTAGAGAAAATTCCAAAAAAAATTAGGAAAAAGATAAATACAAATGCAGGCCTTTAAGACATGCCACATCAGCGGGCCTATGTCCTAGCTTTATATATATATAGATAGATATAAAATAGATTATCTGATAGGAAATCATTCATGATCACTTGGTAAACATTTTTTATAATCATAGTTTTCAGGCTAATTTGCGTGTACTTCGTCTAATTCTATATGGTACTTGCTAATGCTACCTTCCATTAGTAGTACTATTGGATAACCCTGTTTACCGAGACATAGACAGATGAGAAGAAATCACCCGGTCCTGATCAACCTACTTCATGTTAAAGCTAGTTAATGATTAAAGCTAGCTAAGTTGGTGTGAATGAGAAATGGAGGGAAAAAAGACAATGGAAGGAAAATGAAGTTTAAAGCAAAGTTCCTTTGAAAAGCAGCTTTGTACCACATTGGTGGTAGAAAGGGAAAGTTATGTGCTTATATTAGAAAGCACTTCTTCTAGCTCTTAAAGGGTTGAGAAGAGGGACTCCTCGCGCCGTCGTCGTCGCTCGACTCGGCTTCGGATTTGGTCTGATTGATTGATAATCTTTTTGGACCAAATTTATTTAACTTCAATCTTCATTTTCTGAAATTATTTTTTTATTTCTGCCGAAAATTATTAATTGATAATTAATTAAATTTCGCGGAATAAAAATAAATCCGAATGTTCCCAAAGTTCTTATTTTTTTCGGAAAAGGCAAGACCTTTCCGAACAGTCACCAAACCTGTTCTGAACATGTATTTTTCGCGGCTATATAAACTGAGGCAATGCCTCATTTTTCAACTATTGAAAATTTTTCTGCATTGCATATTCTGCATTCTTCTTGTCTAAAATAAAACTATCGAGTCTCTATGTGTGGTTTGTTGCCTAATCTGAGTTCGTCGAAGTCGTAGGCGTTTGAGGTACCGCTACTCCTGCGACAGGTATATCCGTTTTATCCTAGGAGGAAGTAATCCGTAACCTCGGGTACAGTGAAGGGATTAAATTCCTTAAGGACACACAGTGAATTCTGTGGTCTCGGATATTTCTTTGTTTCTGAAATTTTTCCAACTTTACACAGTTTCTGTTTTCTTCTACTTTCTGGTTTTTTTTTTCTCCAGTTTCTAGTTGCCGTTTCGTACGGTTCTGAACACAATTTTAACCAACAAGCTTAAGGAATTTAATCAATTATTTATGTGTTCATCTGTTTCTGTTTAACCATTAACAGAACGTTATCAGAAAGAAAAGGAAAAAAAAGGTGTTTTTCTTTAACAACTAAAACGTGTTTTCCAGAAATAAAAAGAAACGTGTATGTTTGCTGTTTGGATATAACGAACTTTTATGTTGTTTGGGGACTAAAATCTTCGGATTTTCTACTCCGGTTGATATTAAAGTTTTCATAACTTTCTACTCATTTGGGTACTTGATTTGAAGATATAAAAACTTCATCAAGTATACAACATACAACTTCCTGCATTTTGTTTGAAGTTTTTTTTTTTTTTTTTTTTTTTTAATTCTGTTTGTGTAAACTTGATTCAATTTGAAGAAATAAAATCTTCACCGTTGTGTATTATATTGTTCTTTGTCAAAACCGATTCGATTCGAAGATTTAAAAACTTCACCGTTTATTAAAGCTTTCTGTTGTTTCGTTTGCGACAGAAATGGGAGACCTAACTCCAAATTTGAATGCTACTGCTACTGCCACACCAACCCCCGTGGTTGGTTCTACAAGCAATGTTGGGTCCTCCAGTCATACTGCACCAGCACCGGCTCCGGCAGAGAAGCCCGAAAAATTCACCGAGATTGATTTCAAACGATGGCAACAAAATATGTTCTTCTATTTAACTACTTTAAGCCTTCAAAAGTTTATTAAGGAGGTCGTCCCGGTTCTGCCGGACTCAACACCTGAGAATGAACGTTTTGTTGTAACTGAGGCTTGGAAGCACTCATATTTTTTGTGCAAGAATTATATTCTGAGCGGACTGGAGGATGATCTTTACAACGTCTATAGTAATGTGGGAACTTCAAAAGAACTATGGGATGCGTTGGAAAAGAAATATAAAACTGAGGATGCAGGACTGAAGAAGTTTATCGCTGCCAAGTTTCTGGACTATAAAATGGTAGATGACAAGTCTGTTGTTACTCAAGTTCAAGAGTTGCAGGTTATCATCTATGATCTCCTCGCTGAAGGTATAAGTCTAATTAATACTTTTGTCGAAAGTATTCAGTGTGCCATCACTTACCTATTGTTTGTTGTAGGTTTGGTGATTAGTGGGGCGTTTCAAGTTACGGCAGTGATAGAGAAGCTGCCTCCTTCATAAAAGGACTTCAAATATTACTTGAAACACAATCGAAAGGAGATGACACTGGAAGATCTCATCGTCCGGTTGAGAATCGAGGAAGATAACAAGGCAGCGGAGAAAAAGGCTAATGGGAGATCAACCATAGGGGGAGCACATATTGTTGAAACTGCCCCAACGAATCTGAAAAAGAGGAAAAAGGCATTGGGACCAACGAACTATCCCAACAAGAAGAAATTCAAGGGAAACTGCCATAATTGTGGAAAAATCGGACGAAAAACGGATCGTCGTGCTCCAAAAAAGGAAAAGAAGAAGGGTCAGGCTAATATGGTTGAAACAAATGAGGAAGTTGATGACTTGTACGCTATGTTGTCTGAGTGCAACCTAGTGCACTACTAAAAAAACTGGATTTTCCGACCTAAAAAAAGGGCAATTTCCGACCTCATGAGGTCGGTTTTGGGCAAAAATCGACCTCAAAACCGACCTCAGAATTAGGTCGGAAAAGAGTAGGTCAGTAATATTTTTTTAGTCGGCCATTAATTATATAAAGTACCGACCTCGTGAGGTCGGTAAATTATATTAATAATATAATGATATTAGTTTACCGACCTCCTGAGCTCGGTAAGTTATATGAATATATATATATATATATATATATATATATATATATATATATATATATATATATATATATATATATATATTGTTTTAGATTTACGCAAAATATTTGCCAAACCCGACCTCATGAGGTCGATAATTTGCAATTTGTGGGAAAATTTTGCAGAAAACCGACCTCATGAGGTCGGAAATTTGCCATATGTTGGATAATTTTGCAAAAAACCGACCTCATGAGGTCGGTAATTAGCAGTTTTTGGGTAAATTTTGCCCATAACCGACCTCATGAGGGCGGTATTCTGCAAAAAAAAATTGTAGCACCTAACTGTTATTCCAGCTACCCCCCTGTCAAGATGAAAATAGTTTTACTTTCAACTAAAACCAGCTCAAATAGCTACCAACGATACACCAAACTACTATAAATACATAAAAACAATAAGCTACTATTACAACACATATATTACAACCACCACAACATCAAATTCAATTCGAAACTACTTCAAAGTTGAATAAAAACGTCAATCAAACATTCACAAGAGACATTAATTAAGCTACTTCAACCTTCGCAAACATCAAAACAACATTAAACTACTTCAACATTTGTAAACATCCACAAAACATTAAACTAGTCTACACTAAGTTAGTCTACAACAGACTACTTCACCCCTCGCAAATCCACAAATCCACCACAACATTAACATTCAAACATGCCTTTGTGTGTTTGACACGTGAGTCCCATCATCATCCGCACTACTAGATTGAGTATGGGGGTTACGAGCATCATCAGGACACGAGGGAATCCCCCTCGAAGTAAGTAATGCGTCTAATTGGGCCCTCATACCGTCAAACTGCACGTCCCTCCGCCTCTCCCTTTCCTCTGAGGCCTGTAGCTGGATAGATAGCTCAACAATCTTTTGCTCCATGACCATAGCACTCACTCTATCGAACGACTCAGTATTGGAAGAATGTAGGCCTTCCAAGGGCGACCGGTATTGATGAAATGCATGATGTGGCATTCCGTAAGCTGTGCCAAACCTAGTGGGACCACCAACACTCTCAAGCCACCTTTCATCTATTTGTTCTTCTGTCAGCTCTGTGTTGGGTGGCTGAGTACGAAAAACTCCGCCTTTGAATGTTGATATTGATTCTGAAATAAAAAGGTAACATTAGCAACCAACTTAAATCTCGAATTCAATAGAAAAAACTATCAAACATTTAGTAAACAACCAAAATAGAACATGGTTCAAATCAATACTACTAACAATTCAACTAAAACATGGTTGAGATCAATACTACTAAAAGGAAAACAAATCAATACTGCTAACAATTTTCGACTTTCCTTCAATATCAACTTGCATTCAGTGAAAGCCAACCTTTGTGCTTCGTCTTGCATTTGGAAATCTACATTGGACTCCATAATATATATTATCACCGAAATTCATCTTTGCACCCCAGGTCCAGATTAACTTTGGACTTTAAGTAATTTAAAAACTAAATGAAACAGCTAAAAATGCAGAAACTCTCTGTTGTGTTATGGACTTAATACAAACCTGCAAGTCTAGAACTTAAAGTACAAAATCAGTAGCAGGTTGAAGTACTTTTCAGCAAGAAAAATGCACTTCTCATTACCTGCAAGTGTGGAACTCAAAAGTACATAAATTTCTACGGGGTGAAAGTATAGCTTATCACCTAAAAACACATATTCTTCAAATCGTTAGAGTATACTTGCTGCACACCAAAAGCTACATGTTTGAAGCCATAAAGTTATTTCAATAAGAAACTAAGTTGACATCTTCTCTATTATAAGTTGGTTCCATTGAGATGAAAGAGGGCAGTGAGAGATAAGAGGTATATGAACAATCTTGCATGAATTGCAATCATTTATACCAGTTCTTTTGAACTCCATTTCTTCCATTTAGGTGTGTTGATCCAAAAAGCACTATGCACTAAATGGACTAATTGATACTTTGATGTGCCAATCACAAATCTAACTCAAAAAGGAAAAATATGAATTTTACTTTTTTAGCATTTCCTCTTTCCATCTAACATATTCCAGAGTCTGTTTTAGGTGGATATCTTTACTTATTAACAAGCACTTAAAATGCTCGGCACATTAGAGGTAGAACTGGCAGGGGAGCAATTACCAGTGCTGTTTTGCCTATGGTGATTGCTCTGGTCTGGAGAGATAGAAATCTGATCAGGTTCCAAAGCCATAACTACAATGAAGATAGAGCATGCAAAGAGATTGTTGTCCATCTGCATATTAAAGGTAGAACAAGGAGAAAATGGCAACCAGTATTGTCCCAGCTGAATCCTATGCCATAACAGGTCACTGATGCAGAGAAAATGATGTAGTTTGACAATCGGATGCAACCTAGCAAGCTGATAGAATTTATCTATGTATTGTCTTAGCTAGGTGTAGTCACTGGACTTTGTTTTTTGTATGGGTCGCCAAATATGTATGAAGTAGTGGGCGCCTAGTGTCTATGCCTAGAACTAGACTCCTTAGAAGCTGTAGAGTCTAGAACGGTCTTTGGTTTTGATATGAGAAACAGGTGGTCTGCCCTGTTTGGTTTTGTAACTATTACTTGGTATTAATAAAATCATTTATTTACCAAAAAAAAAAATGCTCTTCAGGACTTAAAATGGAGTGCAAACAAAGGAACTCTATTATAATGACTTCAACCTATCACATTCACCTGAGAGTTCTTTCAACAACTTCTCCCCAAATTGCCATTGAAGTTTCATAATCTATCCATGAAATAGTTATCACATTTTCATAAGGTATACCATCGACTTGCAATGCGTAATACATGTATCATAATTTGCTTCAGTGGATCTATTATTGAAACATCACTATAACTTGAATCTTATAAAACCAAAAATAAAGATCAAGCATAAAAATGAGATAGGAGCCGGATCCCCGTTTCGTAATCTAACAAACAAAATATGAAAAATGAAAAGAAGCTTACGTAGGTCTGCTTAGCCCGTTCCTCACACCAGTGATCTGGATCATTAACATTTGCCTTCTTCTTCACGTGAGTGATCTTGAATGCCTCATCTTGAGGCACTGGCATTCCCCGTTTTAGTTCCTGCAAAAGAATAAATTGATAAGACATAAAGAAAATAAAGTCAATTCACAATCCTTTAAGTAGAGTTAATGTAGACTTGCCAGCTTCCTCCTCACGGCCTCTTGACTCATAGCCCCACTAGTGTGTAGGGAGCCACCCTTCGTCGAATTTCTAGCCTTCTTCCCTATGTCACTCAGTTGTAAGAATCGTCATTAGTTGCCCAGTAACGAAGTAGCTTGTTATAGTTTTCAGGAAGGATCGACTTAGGCTTCTTGTGAGATTGACGAACCCTTCCTAACATGTCACATAGTAAGCGCTGAGCTTTCTTCTTGAAGTTTTGAGTTAGCTGCTTCTCATGTTCCGGGCGCCAGTAACATTTTTCCTGCAACGAAAAGTAAATGAGTTTATTAATAAGGAATCGATCAATATAAGTGGATTGTTTAAATAAAAATAAGCATATACCTTAAAGGCATAATAGATCTGTCTCTAGCGATTTGGTGACGTTTGGCCCCAAGTAGATGAGTCTTTAAATAGTTTTTGTATCTCATCTGTAAGGAGAGTTGAAGCTTTTTCCGGTAACCAACTATCAAAAATATAAAATTAAACACTTAGTAAAGCTTCTTTATTTGTTTTGCTTTGAAGAAAATATATGTTAATCAGCCCTAGGCATCATGCCTAGTGGACTTTATGAAAAACTAAAAATATGAAGAAAAAAAATTACCCGTATCCCGCAGGCTCGATGATGAGTCGCCTTGATGAATCATAAGATTCAAGCTGTGGAGCACTTACACCTCCAGGTAAGTCATTCGCAGTAGGAGTGTGAGGCACAGAACTACTTTCTCGAAGGTCAGGACTCGTAATCTCGTACTGTTCTGTAGATGATGAAGAGTGATGTGATGCGGTCGAGTGCCGGGGTGGCCGTCGGAGTACCACTAGACGAAGCCCGCTAAGACCGAGAGTATACCGAGTGAAGCCACGTGGGGTAGCAGATAACTTTGGTGTGGACATCGAGGGGCTGCGGGAGGCACCTCGGTAAAAGCCCCACGGCGTGGAGCCATATACGGCCGACCAAAGGCTGTATGGAGGTGGAAGACTATATGCAATGCCATTCATGAGGGGATCATGAGGCAATGGAGCGCCACGTGGTGGGAGACGTGGCGACGGGCTTCTATCTCTAATCGCAAGGTTTTCTAGTGGTCTCCGGGGAACCCCCGTCTCCTTAGCCTTCTTTGTTTTCTTACCCCTCTTTTCACTTGCCATCTATACAATAATATATGTAAGTATCGCAAATATAAATAAATAGAAAAGGGATAGCTTCAAAATTTGTTTAAATAATTCGCCTATTTAACTAATATGCAGGAAGCGGGTAAAGGAAACCATAATGTCAGGCAGTCAAAGTTTAAACAAGCAAGTTATAGAAACAGAAATCATGTCATTAAGGTGTTGGATAATGGAAAGGTGATTGGAAATGTAAAGGATTTATACAAATGGAAAAATAACAAGGGTAAGAAAAATACCAGTTGTAGCAGAGAGTGCAAATCAGCAACAACTAAGACAAAAAAAGAAAAACCAGCGATGCTAATGATGGGAAAAGAAGCTAGAGGTTGTTGCGGCTTTAGAGGATGGAGAGGGTGAGCATGAAAAAGTTGTTGAGGTTGGTGATGTTGCTGCAAACAAACGCATTTGGTTGCATCAACGGTACCGATGATGGAGATTGCAAAACAATTAAATGTGATTGAGGGAAAGCAAGCGCCTTTAGTTGCATCGTGCATCATCTGCCTTGCGATTCAATAAGCGGTCAAGACCCGGTTCAAGGAAGCAAGCGATTATAGTTCAAAAAGTTCATGTTGAGGCAAATGCAAGTGGCATAATGCAAAAGCAGTTGATGGAAATACCTGCTGCCATAACTAGCCAAAAGATAGCAAATGCGGCTAAATCTATTGAGAAACCTTTTTTTTTTTTTTTTGCTGTTGTGTTCACCCCTGGAGAAAAGAGGCAATCACCTGTTAGGTTGCACCACCCTACTACTTTCACCAACAACAAAGTTTTGAAATCTACCAAAACTACTATCCGTTTCTCCATGACTAGTCCACCTTTGTATAATTTTCTTCAAACCCGTCTTTATAGAGATGAAGCCTAACAATCTCGGTGTCTCGTAATTCCTGCATTGACATACTACACAAGGGCACCTAACCAAGCCATGAATTTGAAAAGTTTCAAGTGTCATTGCATAGTCAACAAAAGCATCAACACCGTCTACAAATTCTTGCCTCATCCCCCCGTGGTTGTCCTATTATACATCCAACTACGAGATTCCATCTACACAAATAACACCAAATTTGAAATTGTTAAGGAACAAATTCAATGCATAATTTAATTCAATGTTCAAAACCTAAATCACCAGTTGCCCTAACAATCAACTTAAAGCTTCAGACTAGGAAAAATTTACTAAATCTTCAACAGAGACACAAGTCACCAGTTGCCCTATACCACATTACATAAATCTTATAGAGCAACATTTCAGTCTCATAAGTTCCCTTTGGCGAAAATGGACCTTAGAATGACAAACTCATCAAAAACTTAGAAAATTACAAACCAAACCCATGAAAATTTGCACCATAAACCTAAGACACTAGAACAAGGGTATATGGACCTTAGAGAGCAAGAGATTGAAGTACGCTTTTGGCTAAATGTGCCTTAGAATCAACAAACCATCACAAATTCAGAAAATTTATAACCAAACACATGAAAATTTGCCCCAAAAATTAATCATACACACACAAAAAAAGAAGAACCTCAAGGAAACATGCCAAACCATTTGCTTGATCTCTTACCCGGATATCGAAATCAAAACATAAGAAAACATGTAGCGAGAAATGACTGAAATCTAAAGAACACAAAAGTAAAGAGCAAACCGACCTTAATCAGAAATGATCAAACTTCGACCTTAAAAAAATAAGTATTTTGACTCTCGTATTCTGAACTACTTCACACAAATTAGGTGTTTAGTCACTAGCTCTGATTTGTATTTTGATAATAAATCTTATGAGGTACAAGCTATATTTAGCAAAAAAATTTATTGCCAAATACTTCCACTCAAAATTTATTGCCAGCTACTTCCACTCAAAATTGAACACTGATTCCATTTTCAAAGTGGGGTTTCAAGAATTTATTTAATACCATTTATGTGTAATTGCGTTTAGCTCTTATATATTTCTTTCAACAAATTGAAGTACATAATGTCAACTTCAGTAATTGAAGCATGTAAAAAAAAAAAAAAACCGTCTTTATTCTCATCTTTCTTGATTTTCCACTCCAATTGAGTGTTATTTCATTATTTTGTATCCCCAAATGGCCAAAGTAATATTTGGAGAATATATTCAAGACCCTTTATTGGTAATTGCATTTAGCATCTTCACCATTTTCTAGATCTGATTCCCCGTACGGCCAAAAGTAATTTCATTATTTTGTATCCCAAATGGCCGAGTAATTTTTCGAGAATTTATGGAAGACCCTCTATGTGTAATTGTGTTTACTCTTCTTTATTCAGCAAATTGAAGCATATAATGTCAAGTTGAGTAGCAAGCTCTAACAACTCGATGGCGAAGCTCTAACAACTCAACCCTGTAACAAATTTCTTAGCCAAGAAAAGAAAGAAAGCATACCTCAAATGTTGATGATAACTAGCGGCGGTTCTGGGTGTGGACGACGACGACTCCCTGCACTGTTGGTGACGTCGACGGTGTATTAGGTTTAGAGAGAGAGGGACCTCAAAAACGTGAGAGGGAAAGAGAGAAATGGAAAGAGAAGGGTTTAATTGGGCTTGTTTTAATTTTATTTGGCTAATATTACCGACCTCATGAGGTCGGTATATTTAATTATTTTATTTTTAATTTAAAAGCATACCGACCTCACGACGTCGGTTTATCAAAAATTATTTTTAAATTATTTTTAATAAACCGATCTCGTGAGGTCGGTATTCTTTTAAATTAAAAATAAAATTATAATATTTACCATCAATTAAATTTCTGACCTAGTGAGGTCGGTACATTATTTTTTCAAATTTTGATACAATATTACCGACCTCATGAGGTCGGTTTATTTTTTAAAAAAATTGAAAAATAAATATTACGATTTTACCGACCTCATGAGGTCGGTTTTTTTCCGACCTCAACTGAGGTCGATTTTTTGAGGTCGGAAAATCCAGTTTTTTTAGTAGCGGTGGGAAATCTGAAAGAGTGGTGGATTGACTCTGGCGCCACTCGCCACATTTGTCTTTGTTAGAGAAGCCTTTGCTTCATATGCTCCCGCCGGGCCCGATGAGACCATATATATGGGAAATTCTGCAACGGCTAAGATTAAAGGTTATGGAAAGATACTGCTGAAGATGACCTCTGGCAAGGTGGTGACTCTCAACAAAGTCTGTCATGTTACTGAAATTAGGAAAAATTTAGTATCTACCGGACTTCTAGTGAAGAACGATTTTAAGTGTGTTTATGTTTCTGACAAGGTTGTAATAAGTAAGAACAAGATGTACATAGGAAAAGGTTACCTCACAGAGGGCCTTTTCAAACTGAATGTAATGGTTGTTGATGATGATGATAATAATAATAATAATAAAGTTTCTGCTTCGTCTTACTTGCTTGAGTCAAATGATTTATGGCATTCACGTTTAGGACATGTCAATTATAGGACCTTGCAAAAAATGATTAGTTTGGAAGTATTGCCTAAGTTTGAATGCAATCAATCAAAATGTCAAATCCGTGTTGAATCTAAGTATGTTAAACATCCTTATAAGTCAGTTGAAAGGAATTCAAGTCCTTTAGACTTAATCCATACATATATTTGTGACATGAAGTCAATCCCATCTCGCAGTGAAAAGAAGTATTTCATTACTTTTATTGACGATAGTACGCGGTATTGCTACGTTTATTTACTTAATAGTAAAGATGAAGCAATTGAAGCATTTAGGCAGTACAAAACTGAAGTTGAGACTCAACTTAACAAAAATGATAAGGAGTGATAAGGGCGGTGAATATGAATCTCCTTTTGAACAAATATGTTTGGAAAATGACATTATTCATCAAACAACTGCCCCTTACTCGCCACAATCAAACAGAATTGCGGAAAGAAAAAATAGAACACTGAAAGAAATGATGAATGCCCTGTTAATAAGTTCTGGTTTACCCCAGAACTTGTGGAGGGAAGCTATCCTAACAACTAGCCGAATACTCAATCGAGTGCCCTATAGCAAAACACAATCCATTCCATACGAAAAGTGGAAAGGAAGGAAGCCCAATTTGGAATACTTCAAAGTGTGGGGGTGTTTGGCCAAGGTGCAAGTTCCTAAACCCAAAAGGGTAAAAATAGGACCTAAAACCGATGATTGTGTTTTCATAGGATATGCCACAAATAGTAAGGCATATCGATTTCTGGTTCACAAATAAGAAAATCCCGATATTCAGGTGAATACGGTAATTGAATCAGATAATGCTGACTTCTTTGAAACCACATATCCATATAAAAAGGAATGTGAGTCATCTAGCAAAGAATCTAAACGACCTCGGGAAGAAACAAAAGAAAATGTTCCTGATGAGGAAAATCCAAGACGCAGCAAACGTCAAAGGACGTCTACTTCCTTTGGACCAGAATTTCTAACATTTTTGTTGGAAAATGAGACTCGAACTTTCAACGAAGCTATGTCTTCATCGGAAGCTCAATTTTGGAAAGAGGCAATCAATAGTGATATAAAATCCATATTGAACAACCAAACTTGGGAATTGGTTGATCTTCCTCGGGGGAACAAACCTTTAGGTTCCAAATGGATTTTCAAATGGAAAATGAGAGCTGATGGCACTATTGATAAATATAAGGCAAGACTAGTCGTTAAAGGGTTTAGACAAGAAGAAGGTCTTGATTACTTTGATACATACTCGCCGGTAACAAGGATTACATCTATTCGGGTGTTAGTAGCGTTAGCCGCCGTGTACGGTCTTGAAATCTATCAAATGGATGTGAAAACAGCCTTCCTAAATGGAGAGTTAGAGGAAGAAATTTACTGGAACAACCAGAAGGGTTTGTAGTTCCAGGGAAAGAGAAGAAGGTGTGTCGACTTGTTAAGTCTCTTTACGGACTAAAACAAGCACCCAAACAGTGGCATGCAAAATTTGACCATACGATGCTGTCAAATGGATTCAAGATAAATGAGTGTGATAAGTGTGTCTACATTAAAAACACTCCGAACCACGTCGTCATTGTTTGTTTGTACGTGGGTGATATGTTGATAATGAGTAACGACATTGCTAACATAAATGCTACTAAGCGCATGCTTGCTAGTAAGTTTGATATGAAAGACTTAAGAGTTTCCGATTAAATTCTGGGAATTAAAATCCATAAGACTCCTCAAGGTCTAGCATTGTCTCAATCTCATTATATTGAAAAGGTACTTGAAAAGTTCAAGTATTTGGACTTTAAAGTTGTAAACATGCCAATTGATATAAACCTTGCTCTTGCAAAGAATAAAGGTGAAAGTCATTCTCAATTGGATTATGCCAGAGTGTTGGGAAGTTTGATGTATATCATGAACTGTACGCGACCTGATATTGCGTGTGCAATAAGTAAACTAAGTCGTTGTACTAGTAATCCTGCCAAAATCATTGGCTGGCAATGAAACGAGTTTTGGGGTATTTGAAACATACTCAAAACTTTGCTTTGCATTTATTGAATGATACAGTGATGCAAATTGGATCACCGGTTCAACTGAAACTAAATTCACAAGTGGTTACATTTTTACCATAGGTGGAGGAGCAGTGTCTTGGAAGTCATCCAAACATACATGTATCGCCTGCTCTACAATGGAGTCTGAGTTCATAGCTTTAGACAAAGCCAGTGAAGAAGATGAATGGCTCCGGAATTTCTTAGAAGACATTCCATTTTGGCCTAAACCGTTGGCTCCTATATGCATACATTGCGATAGCCAAGCGGCAATAAGAAGGGCCGGGAGCGTTATGTACAACGAAAAGTCTCGTCACATACGACGAAGACACAATACCGTTAGACAAATACTCTCTAGTGGAATTATCACAATTGACTACGTTAAGTCAAGAGATAATGTGTCGGATCTACTAACTAAAGGCCTAACTAGAGAGGTGGTTGAAAGATCATCGAGAGGAATGGGACTATGGCCGAGGACAAGTCATCGTGGCGGTAACTCTACCTAGAAGACTGGAGATCCCAAGATCTAGGTTCACAGAGATCAAACAAAGTCATTGATGACGGTTCAACATTGTCACAATAACTTTTTGGTCCATTCTCGTGATAAGACAATGTTCAGTACCGGGATAAAGCATTAAGGCTTTTTAATGGTTTCTAAGTTTGATACGGGGTATATCAAATAGCGTATCTACGGGATGACACATGTAGGAATCACCTACGTAAGTGTGAAGTGTAAGCCGCTTCAAGGAGAATTTTGTAAGGCTAATTCTCTACACACTTATGAACCAGGCAGTGTTCATGGCTAAAACGAACAAAACAATGAGAACCAAAGACTGTTAAAGGGTTAATTGTGTGACATGTGGTTGTCTAGGTATACACCAAAGCTCGACTGTTCAAAGATATCAAATCTACCGATTGACCGAGTATATCTGACATATGTTCACTACGGAAAGTTCATAGAGAAATCTACTTATCCAGATGCGTTTAATCCTTGCTTACGGATCACACAGTTTTTTGTCATGCATATTTTTCATCATATAGCCATTCCCTATTCATGTGGGGGATTGTTAAAGCTAGTTAATGATTGAAGCTAGCTAAGTTGGTGTGAATGAGAAATGGAGGGAAAAAAGACAATGTAAGGAAAATGAAGTTTAAAGCAAAGTTCCTTTGAAAAGGAGTTTTGTACCACATTGGTGGTAGAAAGGGAAAGTTATGTGCTTATATTAGAAAGCACTTCTTCTAGCTCTTAAAGGGTTGAGAAGAGAGACTCCCTCGCGCCGGCTCGGCTTCGGCTTTGGATTTGGTCTGCTTGATTGATAATCTTTTTGGATCAAATTTGTTTAACTTCAATCTTCATTTTCTGAAATTATTTTTTTATTTCCGCCGAAAAATATTAATTTATAATTAATTAAATTTCGCGGAATAAAAATAAATCCCAACATTCCCAACATTCTTATTTTTTTCGAAAAAGGCAAGACCTTTCCGAACAGTCACCAAACCTGTTCTGAACATGTATTTTTCGCGGCTATATAAACCGAGGCAATGCCTCCTTTTTCAACTACTGAAAATTTTTCTGCATTGCATATTCTGCATTCTTCTTGTCTAAAATAAAACTATCGAGTCTCTGTGTGTGGTTCGTTGCCTGATTTGAGTTCGTCGAAGTCGTAGGCGTTTGAGGTACCGCTACTCCTGCGACAGGTATATCCGTTTTATCCTGGGATGAACTAATCCATAACCTCGGGTACAGTGAGGGAATTAAATTCCTTAAAGAGACACAGTGAATTCTGTGGTCTCGGATATTTCTTTGTTTCTGAAATTTTTCCAATTCTACACAGTTTTTGTTTTCTTCTACTTTCTGGTTTTTTTTACAGTTTCTGGTTGCTGTTTCCTACGATTCTGAACACAGTTTTAACCAACACTTCATTGATCACTTAGACGGGCGCAAGGTGATGCATTTTTGCAACATAATACTACTGTAACATAATAGTTACAAAAGTTATCTTTTGATCGCGGTAGCTAAAGGAGTAAAAAACTAAGTATACGTAGGCTGTTTTCTTTCTTCTTATTCTTTTTTTTTTTTTCCCCTCATTTTCGTTTGCTCGGTTCTTTAGGTTCACGTCTACGCAAAAATGGCAAAAGCATGAAAGAAAAGAGCGCATAAAGATTTGCCCTACACAGAAAAATACAATTTTGTATAAAACACACATTTAAAAATCATTTGTCTCATGTAGTGGGACAAACAACCAACCATGTATTGCTTTTTTATTTTGAAGGATAATGAAGAAATTTGTGCGATCTTTCTAATCTGGAAGTGTCTGTCTTTTCTTGATTGAAACATTTTCTTGTAAAAGGCTTAAATCTCTGTGACCTATTCAATCATACATGAGTTTAATAATTCTCGTAATGATTATTTGTCCATGATCAATCCCTTGGTATTTAACAATGTACTTAGGGTTCGGCTTGTGGATTTATCCAGCGGCGAATATCTGGAGAAAGAAAATTGGCAAAAGCAAATCTTAGTCCACTAGTAAAGCATGTTGCAACTCCTGACTAGATCCATGGAACTCTACATTGATGACTTGTTCATCAACATAAGATTAACCATTCTGATTAGACTGTATATACTACTTCCATCTCATTATTATATGATTTGGCTCTAATCAGAGGGGAGGTAGCCTTCAGGAAACAGGTCCCGCAGAACCCAGAACCATGTATACGTGTTAAGAAAATTGATCTTTATATAAACATCCGGCCAGATTTACCGTTTATTTTTGCTAGCCGTTAAACATAGATTATACACGATTATACAGATATTATACATGAATTATACATATATTATGTATCAGCGGGCTATTTTTAATTTAAGGGATTGGATAGATGGCTATTTAGGCTTATCGAATAAGCCACTATGGGGGTGGCATTTGCTTTTAAAAAAAAAATTAGGGTAATCCTCCTAAAAAAATTCAATAAATATGTGCAAGAATTAAACTTAGCAGGGAAAATAACACTGTATAACAATTTGAGAATAATATTTACCCAGATTAGCCCATATTTATTTTTTTACATGCGTTAGCCGGTCATCTTCATGCTACGCAGGCGCTAGATCTTGCTATGCTGACGCCAGATCTTGCTATAGTCGGTCGTCTCCTTCATCCTAGGTCACCAATCTTGCTACACCGGCGCCGAATCTGCATCGGATCTCCACCAGAGAGGCTCGTTTTCTTCATCTACCACTAGATCTACACCGGATCTCCACTGGATATCCATTATTATATAACTTTATACAATGTAGGAGTGTGTATAAACACCTCTTATGTATAAACACCTCTTGTATAAGTTTGTATAATATTGTATACTAGCGTAAACGTATGTACAAACACCTCTTATACATTTTTATACAAGTTTATACAAGGTTGATATATTGTCTATAGTAGGTGTATAAAGTTGTATATTTTTATATATTGTTGTATACCGTGAAAAAATGGCTATGTGGATGTAATTTAAAAATATGGCTACGTAAATGTAATTTCTTATCTTTGGATTATACATTATTGAAATTTTTTCAATTTAAAACTCACTTATTAACACTTGATGCCTATAAACTAGAATCCAAAACCCATAAAATTAAAGTTCAAATTCTGATTCCGTCGTCTCTTGATATAATTCAGAACCACAATTGATTATGATGATCTTAGGTATCTAAGAAGGGAAAACTACGTATATATACATGTTAAGGACAAATATTTACGAAACGTGACGATAGTTTTTCGTATTTGCAAAACATAACGATATATTACGAAACATGACGGATTTTCATATATTTTTAAATAATAAAAAAAAAAAAAATTTAAAAAAAAACTTTTATAGTTTTTTTAAAAAAATAATTTTTATATATTTTTTAAAAAAAAAATTAAATTTTTTTTTTTTTTTTTTTTTTTGCTCAAAGCCGTAAAAAATTACCTCAAATTTTTGTGTATGAAAGCTGTATGAAAAAATGTATGAAATGTATATGTGTGAGCGAAATTTTTAATATAATTGTCATACACAAAATTGTGAGCGAAAACTTTAAGCCTTGAATATTGTATGAAAGTTGTTACAATGTTGTTGTAGTTGTATTAATTTTCTAGAAACCTAATATGAACTTTATACGAAAAATGTGAATGAAATTCTAAGTCTTGAGCGAGATATACACATTTCATATCATTCTCATGCATAAAATTTTGAGCGTAATGTTTAAGCCTTGATCGAGATATACACACTTCATACGTTCTTCATACATAAAATTTGAGCGAACTTTTTAAGCCTTGAGCAAGATATACACATTTCATATACAAAATTTGAGTGATTATTTTAAGTCTTGAATGTTGTATCAAAGTTGTATACAATGTTGTTGTAGTTGTATTAATTTTACAGAAATCTAACATGAACTTTATACACGAAAATGTGAGCGAAATTTTAAGACTTGAGCGAGATACAAATTTCATCTTATTTTCATACACAATTTTATTGATTTTTAAGCCTTGAATGAGATATACACATTTCATACATTTTTCATATCATTTTCATACACTAAATTTTGAGTGAACTTTTTAAGCCTTGAGCGAGATATACACATTTCATACAACTTTCATACATAAGTTTTTGAGCAAAAAAAGTATTTAAAAAAATTAATAAAAAAAATTTAATTTTTTTTAAAAAAAAGCATGTTTTGTATAGATTTTGTAATGTTATGTTTTGTAAATATAAAATTATCGTCACGTTTCGTAAATATTTCTCCTTAAGATGTATATATACGTAGTTGTTCCATCAATGAATCGGCTACTAAGACCCAAGCTAATGCAAATCTACTTTTGGAGTGCGAAAAACAAGAAAATTACTAGCAAACTAAAAAAAAAAGAGCTTTATAATTAATATTAATCACGGAAAGAGAAAAGTTTGAGATCCCTCATTTTGATTTTGTTTTCATTAATTCTCTCCCCCTGCGTATGAAATCTCTACCCAGAAGACTCAAAATAAATCAATGTTTCACTATTAATCATCGAATTGATTCGGATTTTAAAAGTTATAAGTGGTCAAGGTTGACATTCTTTTTCAATTGGCCACTAAAGCTTAGCAAGAACAATTATTTTGAACATATCACATGCATGAGATGCTAAACAAATTATTATGTGGGCATGTGGCTAACAACCAGTGATTTGATTCCTTAGATTGTTCACTTAGTATAAAAGATAGATCTTGCGACCCCCCAATTCGTTAATGAACTGTATTTATACCGAAAGAGTCTCTTTTGAATACTAATGACCAATGATTTTGGTTATGATGGCAGCCACTAGAGTGAGATCTTCACAAAGAATATTACGCGATCTAAAGAGGTTTTGCCTTTCTTTATGACAAAACTTTATTTAATTCAGCCAAAGATATGAATTTATTTAATTCGGCCAAAGAATATTTTCCATTCTTTTTTGAGTAAGTAATGAATATCAAAAGCGCACTGCACAAGGCATGATATACAATAGAGTGAGTACATACTCTATGTATCTTCTGAAAATTTATTTTATGAATATCAAAAGCGCACGGTATGATATACAATAAAGTACATACTTATATTTTCTGAACAAGATAAAACTTTAAATCTAGTGTAAGTTGTAACATGGAAATGATATGACGGTATATGGAGAGTACAAACAAAAGAAGTACTGGATGGTTTGGGGACTTCACCTAGATCTATCAGATGATAGGAATTTAATAATAAAATAATAGGTTACTTGTTAATCCAGCAAAGTATTACAATTCCCTTCTGAGCAAATTGACGTTTGTACTGTTTGGAGGATCAGTAGGGGTCGTCCTTACTCTTCAAAAGTTGGCTATCAAAATAACAACGGAAAAATTTCGTCATCACTTTGCTTTATGAAAAAGGGCGTAAATATCATAAACCAAGCGCTTTTAGTGCAAAAATACATAAGGTTTGTTTTGGCTCAAATATACCCTCAAACTAACAAGTTAAAATTAACTCTTTTAAAAAGCCAAATGGCATTTTGTAATTGGTCATAATAAAATTCCGTAATTTAAAAAAAATCTGGATTTTTTTTTTAAAATCTGGATTTTTTTTTAAATCACGGAATTTTATTATTGACCAATTACGGAATTTTTTTAAAAATTTGGAATTTTTTTTAAATCGGAATTTTTTTTTGACAATTACGGAATTTTAAAAAAAAAATCTGGAATTTTTTAAATGCGGAATTTTTTTTTTTTTTTTTTTTGACCAATTACGGAATTTTTAAATTACGGAATTTTTAAAAATCTGGAATTTTTTAAATCTGGAATTTTTTTAAATTACGGAATTTTATTATTGACCAATTACGGAATTTTTAAATTACGGAATTTTAAAAAATCTGGAATTTTTTTTTAAATCTGGATTTTTTTTTAAATATGAATTTTTTTTTAAATTACGAAATTTTATTATTGACCAATTACAAAATGTCATTTGGCTTTTTAAAAAGAGTTAATTTTAACTTGTTAGTTTGAGGGTATATTTGAACCAAAAACAAACCTTAAGGGTATTTTTAGACCTAAAAGGTGGATGGAAGGATATTTTTAGACCAAAAGGTGGAAGGAGGGTATTTATGAGCCTTTTTGAATAGATTAGGGGTATTTATGAGCCTTTTCCGAAAGAACAATAACAACAACATATTCAGTGAAATTTTATAATGTAGAGTTTGAAAAGGGTCTCGGAAGATAGGGAGTTTGTTTCCAAAAGACCCTCGGCTCAAGAGAAAACATGACGAGAAAATGTCAGATAAGCACAAGTAGTTTATGTTGGAAAATCTTACGGAAAATACTTGATCACGAATCTTTTCGAAAAATACTTGATCACGAACCTTGCACGAAATTCTTCAAAGCTTGAAGCATGTCAATTAAGACAGTAGCCTTAAGTAATATTTCACTCGGTATGGGTGCATCCCCCAGTATTTAACAAGCTCTTCTAGTATAAAATTAGGAGCCAGAATCTAATAAAGATTTATTCAAATATAAAACCCAGCATAATAATATGGAAGAGTGAATTTGTATTGACCTATCTACTCAAAATAAGGACTTGAGTATATTTATATATGAGGAAAAACCCATCTTCTGAAATGAAG
The DNA here is from genome assembly GCF_029784015.1 of Lycium ferocissimum. Lineage (NCBI taxonomy): Eukaryota > Viridiplantae > Streptophyta > Magnoliopsida > Solanales > Solanaceae > Lycium > Lycium ferocissimum. The sequence continues at coordinate 11,113,459 of NC_081346.1, read as the reverse complement.
GACAATAAAGAAGAAGTCCAAGGTTCACTGAAAATTGATGACAATTCACAAGAATAAAGGCAATAAGAGGTCTCTTAAATTTGTGAAGATGAACGTTAGAGAACAAAATAATTGTCTCCATTAATAACCCATTCAAGAATGAAAATTGAATGGCTTGGCTATTAAAGAGTCAAATATCTGTTACACCACATTAAGAATATCCAAAGATGATATTATATTTTTTAGATATTAAATAAAAAATATTATTTTTCTATCAGTTCAAAGCAATATGAAAATGAATCTAACGAAAGCGCAAAAGTCATAATAAAGCAATCTGAGAAAAAGAAGCAGTAGCTACCATAGATAAATAAGATAATCGAAGTACAAGAAACAACATATAGTAGTCAGAATCAAAGGATAATAGACTATAGATCAAAATTGCGACTACTTGTACAAGGGGATACGTGGGACTACTTACTAGCCTTCTACCGTAATTTAAGTCCTCTATTACCTCCTATCTAAGTTCATGTCCTCGGTAAGTTGGAACTGCGCCATGCCTGTCTAAGCACCTCTCCCAAATGCAACCGGCCTCTACTCTTACCGAAGCCGTCCATAGGCAACCTCTTAAAACCTCCCGGCTGGGGCATACGTGTCTCTCCTCTCACATTGCCAAACCATCTCGGCCCTGTTCCCTCATCTTGTCTCCCACCGATGCCACTCTGCCTTATCTGAATATTTTCATTCTTAATCTATCTCTCGGCCAGTATGCCCTGCATCAATCACAGCATTGTCATTTACATGACTTTCATCTTTTGGACATGAGAGTTCTTGAGCATGACACTTTGCCCCGTACAACAAAGTCGGTCTCACAACCACTTTGTAGAACCTGCCTTTAAGTTTTGGTGGCACCTTCTTATCACACAGCACTCTTGAAGCGAGCCTTCATTTTATCCATCCTGCACCATTACGATGTGAGACATCATCGTCCATATCTCCATTTCCTTGTATAATAGACCCAACATATTTGAAACTTCCTTTCTTTTGGATGGCCTGAGTACCAAGCCTCACTTCCACGCTAGCCTCATGTGTCACGTCACTAAACTTGCACTCCATGTACTCTGTCTTGGTCCTACTCAACTTGAACCCTTTGGACTTGCATAATCGAAAAAAATTCGAAATAATTGTGAATTATGAGAAAGGAGGTTATGTTTGAAATTTTCTTAGTATGTGTATGTCGGTTATGAAAATTTGAACGGGAAAACACTGGAGAAGGCCTAAGGGCAAAATGGGAATTTTGAAAATTTGTTTCGGGAATTGCAAAATATAATTCATGAAGAATTGGGCTAAAAAAAAAAAATAAGAAAATTGAGGCCCAAAGACTTAAGGTGGCCGGCCAAGCCTACCATGAAATGGCCCAAACCCATTAAATTAGCATGTGTTGGTCATGTGCCTCAATTATATTATATATGCAAGACTTGTCTAGAATTTTCAAGAAAACAAAACAAAGCAAATCAAGAAAAAGAAAGAGAGAGCAATTCGGCTAGAAAGAGAAAAAAAAAGAAGAGAAGGAAAAAAATTCTTGGAGCCTAATCCTTGGTTCAAAAATTCAAATTCTTGTGGGATTATTGCTAAGCTCAAGGTGCTCTACAAGTTAGTATAATTTTCAAGTCAAGGGAGTGGTTGTCTTGGCAAGGAGAAGAAATTTGGAAAGGTAAGAATTCTAATGTTTATGTTGGGAAATTATATATGTGTTGTAGTATAGGTAGAGTATATGAGAATTTTGGAAGTGTTGCATGCATGTTGGCCGTGTAGTGTGTGTTTGTGTGTTGGCCGTGGCCATGGTGGTTGTGTGAAGGGAATTGTTAAACTTGTAAGTATGTTGATTGTGTGTTGGCCGTGGCCATGTTGAAATAAATTGGATTGAAGTTGGAAGTTGTAGTATGTGTGGCCGTGTGGTGTTTGGTAGCAAATGGAATTGAATTAAATTATTTAGTATATCAATTGTGTTGTTGAAGTCGTGTGATGAAGATGGAAGAATAATGATGTAAGTTTGTATGAAAATGGAATGTGGAAGTTTATGTTGATTTAGTATGAATTTATGAAATGATGGGAATGAAGTGTTTAAAGTGTAAAATGTGATTGAGTTGATGAATTTGGATGATGGAAAGGTATTATGAACTTGTATGTTAAAAATTGGGAGAATTGGATAAATTGTGGTTTTTGTGGAAAGTATGCATGCTTTGTATATTTTATGTATATTTTGTATATGCGTGGTAGAAATGTTATGACATGTTTCCGAATGGAATTGTAATGATTTTGATTAATATGTTGAGATTGAATTGGGAATATGAAGTTGGAAACGGAAGTTATGACATTATGTTGGAAAGATGACCAAATAGGTCATATTGCGTTTTATTGTGTTTGTTGGTGTTGTTGTTGGCTTGTTGTTGATTATTAAAAGAGCTAAGTCTCGGGGATGTCATAATTATAGGGGAGTCTTTTGCCAAATTTCGGTAGCCAAATTCCTAACCAAAGTTGAAATGTTAACTTGCATGAATAGTAACTGGTAAAGATGACCATTTGCAGTTTTGGACGAAACGGGAATTGAGATTGGACGAGCGTAAGGCACAATCAAGGTATGTAAAGCCTTCCTTATCTTTCTTTGGCATGTTACGAGTCTAACGGGCTTGAAAGCGAGCCTCGATGGTACTTTTGCTTCTTGGAATTCGAGATTGAAAACGGACCCAAAATCGTTCAGTAAGATTGAACCTATTTCTTCACAGATTGTCATCAAAATGATTTATACGTACGAAACCTTTCCAAATGGACTTGGGTTGCCCCAAACGCTTATAAATGATTTTATAAAGTCTATGATCCGTGACTTATGACCGCCGCCTCGATTTGACCCGAGGTGGGCCCATAGAATCCGAGACCTCTTATTATGATTTTAATTAATTTATTTCCATACAATGTTTAAAGAAATCTTTTGATGATTGTACCGTTGTCGAACAATGAGAATGATGAGTTTACGATATGTCTTGACATGAGTTATGATCCTAAAAATATGATCTGAAGTAAGTAATCGTGCCATCCCTAAAAAAAAGCATACATATACCTATACGAGTATCGTCCGATTTCCTTGAAATGATATGTCATTTGTATTGTTCCGTTTGCTCAAGAACGATCATTTTGAATCTTTTGTAAGCCCTATGATATATTTGTTACGTACGAATTGTCTCAAAAACTCTGATTTGATGTAATCCGTCATGGCATCCGAAAGGTACGTATTATGACTATTTATGTGATTGGTCTGTTGAGTCTGGACTTGTATGCATATGTTTACGCAACTACTCTGTTCGTGCAAGCTATGATATGTCTTTCACCGAGCCGGGCCGGGACATGTTCTCGTGCGCACTTCTCTGCATTATTCACCGAGTCCCTCGTACTTGCGGGCGGGACACGTTATTTGTATATGATTATGATATGATGATACGGGGATGGCGGCCGGGACGGCATATGATTATTATTCACGAGACCGCAGTAGAGGGCGGGACACGTTATGTATACATGATATATGATTTGACGGATATGATTCCATATTCCGAGTCCCTTAATAAGGGCGGGACACGTCATCTACACATATGGTACATGATTCCGTTATGCATGACTTTACTTACCGAGTCCCTTATCCGAGGGCGGGACACGATACATGTTCGCATGATATTATATGATACGATATGCATTATGTCTTTCGAGGTCTCGGACACGGTGTTACTTTTTGTATTTGATTCTAATTACGCTCCGTCTCGTTATGCTTCGTACTCTTGTCTTTGATCATGGTTATACTTGTTACCTTTACGCTTTACATACTCGGTACATCTTCGTGCGACCCCCTTGCTTCTCGGGGGGTGTTACATGCCCGCGGTACGGACGCACCGCGTGATACGCCACCGGTCTAGGACTTGATCTCTTGTTTTGAGGAGCTCCCTTTGATCGAGCCGATACTTTTGGTATATATCTTGTTGTTCATATGTTACGTATATATGACTATTTGGGTACGGCGGGGCCTGTCCGTCTTCTCGATTCATTCGGTATGTTAGAGGCCTGCAGTCATGATTGTGGGTTGTGGGTTGTCACTGTCCGGTAGGTATGTGCGATATGCGACTTTGTCTGATATAATAGCCCTAACGCACGTACGGATTTCGGTATGTATATACGTATATGTATGTTCGTGCGATGCACCTTATATACGTATGAATTTATGTACATTTAAATGGAATTAGCTTCGGTTGGTATATCGGATCGACGGTAGGTACGTATGGGTGTCCAAGTAGGACACCGATCACGGCCCGGGGCGGGTCGTGACAAAAGTGGTATCGGAGCGGTCGGTTCTCGGAATGTACGCGAGCCGTGTCTAGTAGAGTCTTGTTTATCGGTGTGTTGGGCCCCGCATCTATAGACGGGAGGCTATAGGACATCTAGGATGTTATGTTACCCTTTCTTGGAATCTTAGATCGTGCGATAGAGCCGTATGTAATAGGATGGGTCCTTGTATGTTTTTAACGAATTGCCTCGTATATACGGCGAGGCTCCGAAAAGAGCGACAACGTCAGTATTTTGGGAAATTATTTCGACCCTCTCTCTGGAGGGTGATTGTAGATTGACAAAGGATGAAGAGGGCGGCTTACGATGGTGGGGATGGGGGTGCTAAGAAAGCCCCCGAGGATGTCATAGGGGCAGTAGACGGAGCCCCGGCTATTCGATCGGGGCGTGGCCGATCCTTCGGAGGATCTAGGCTTGGCGGACGATCCCTCGGGGGGAGGTACGCGACCCCCGGTGAGGAGGATCCCCGAGAGAGCTCGCTACGACACGGATCCGTCCAGGAGTATGGAGTGGGGGCGGGAGAGGAGCTCCCCGACATTGTGCCGTTCGCTCTATGGTGGAGCATTATGTTCCGCCGGCTTCTTCGGTGAGCGTTACGCCATATTCCCGGCCCTTTATCACGGTCACTGGTGAACCGAGAGTCGAGGAGGGACCACCTATACCTCTCGATTGTTCGGACGAGGTGGGTGACGAGGAGGAGCACCCCCTCGCTACATAGCTTACGGGGGGAGCGGCTCGTCCACGGGTATACGAGTATTTATTGAAATTTGTTCTATATATGTGTATTTGTTGTATAATTGTGTAGTTTGGACGGGTACCCGGCGGGACATTTTTGATGGCGAAAATTCCGAAGAAAAATTTATTAAAGTACGGGGTTCGCCTAAATTACTTTGGCAAAGATCGTGTGGGGCATTTGACGCGGTGATATGCGGCCGATAACGCATCAAAATGCACAGAAGTTTTGAAGTTAAGCGTGCTAAGACTAGAGCAATCCTGGGATGGGTGACCCCCTGGGAAGTATGACAAGAATTTATCACAAATATGGATATGGAGACTAAATGAGAATTTGGAGTAACTTAAGTGGAATTTGAGTATGTGGAGTGGTTAGAGATCCTAAAAAGGTTATGACTTTCTTTTACGGTGAGATCGGAGAAGAATAAAAAGCGGTACGGTTACTATACAAACCAAATTTGAATAGCGATTGGAAATGTTGGTAAGTAGGATGACAAGGAAATTTTCGAAAAATTTTATTAAGGCGGGTATAGTAAAGGTCGTGTCGATCGACGCGATTATATTCGCGTTAACGTACCAAATGCGTGAAAGATTTACGTAACGTTTTCGGTAAAAATCGATTTACTACACCCGGGAAGTACGCTTTTCACAAATATGGATATCTAATTACGTTGGGGTAACTTAAGTAGGATTTAATATACCTTTCGTGCGTCCGACGATCATAATTCTGTAGTTCGATATACTTCGGATTATCGTCCGACTTCAAATCCTGTACGCTAAATCTACTATACACGAACGACTCCGATTACGTTTCATCGTTAATATATCTCGTCGTACGTCCGATCGCGGATCCGTCCGATATACTTTGGCACGTGTCGACCTCGACTTCGCGAATCGTCCGGTGTATGTGTCTACATGTACGACTCTATATTTCGAAATACTCGATCGCGATAAATCTCTATATGTTTGACTCGATTATAGACGGATTATGTCGATATACCGTCCGATACGTACGGCTCGATCTTGAGACCGCTTAAGATAATCGTCGGATATGATTACGCACCGCCGCACTTTTGTGCTTCGACTCCGGATAAGACTCCGTCGACGTCCGATTGATCTTCGGTTGGTTAAGATTCCGTCGCCGTATATCCGATTTAAGACGACGAGCAACCCTAATACGGTGATGTCGGAGAAAGACGGATGAAGTTGGAAAATGAAAGTCGATACAAGTCTTCGATCAAGTACAAGTATGTAAATGGCAAGAAGACCTCTCCGATCGATTTTGATCTACCATGAGGTTGAATTAACATTCGAGGACGAATGTTTTAAAGGGGGAGGATGTTACATCCCGTCCTTTTTGCATAATCGAAAAAAATTGAAATAATTGTGAATTATGAGAAAGGAGGTTATGTTTTGAAATTTTCTTAGTATGTGTATGTCGGTTATGAAAATTTGAACGGGAAAACACTGGAGAAGGCCTAAGGGCAAAATGGGAATTTTGAAAATTTGTTTCGGGAATTGCAAAATATAATTCATGAAGAATTGGGCTCAAAAAAAAAAAAAAAGAAAATTGAGGCCCAAAGACTTAAGGTGGCCGGCCAAGCCTACCATGAAATGGCCCAAACCCATTAAATTAGCATGTGTTGGTCATGTGCCTCAATTATATTATATATGCAAGACTTGTCTAGAATTTTCAAGAAAACAAAACAAAGCAAATCAAGAAAAAGAAAGAGAGAGCAATTCGGCTAGAAGAGAAAAAAAAAGAAGAGAAGGAAAAAATTCTTGGAGCCTAATCCTTGGTTCAAAAATTCAAATTCTTGTGGGATTATTGCTAAGCTCAAGGTGCTCTACAAGTTAGTATAATTTTCAAGTCAAGGGAGTGGTTGTCTTGGCAAGGAGAAGAAATTTGGAAAGGTAAGAATTCTAATGTTTATGTTGGGAAATTATATATGTGTTGTAGTATAGGTAGAGTATATGAGAATTTTGGAAGTGTTGCATGCATGTTGGCCGTGTAGTGTGTGTTTGTGTGTTGGTGTGGCCATGGTGGTTGTGTGAAGGGAATTGTTAAACTTGTAAGTATGTTGATTGTGTGTTGGCCGTGGCCATGTTGAAATAAATTGGATTGAAGTTGGAAGTTGTAGTATGTGGCCGTGTGGTGTTTGGTAGCAAATGGAATTGAATTAAATTATTTAGTATATCAATTGTGTTGTTGAAGTCGTGTGATGAAGATGGAAGAATAATGATGTAAGTTTGTATGAAAATGGAATGTGGAAGTTTATGTTGATTTAGTATGAATTTATGAAATGATGGGAATGAAGTGTTTAAAGTGTAAAATGTGATTGAGTTGATGAATTTGGATGATGGAAAGGTATTATGAACTTGTATGTTAAAAATTGGAAGAATTGGATAAATTGTGGTTTTTGTGGAAAGTATGCATGCTTTGTATATTTTATGTATATTTTGTATATGCGTGGTAGAAATGTTATGACATGTTTCGAATGGAATTGTAATGATTTTGATTAATATGTTGAGATTGAATTGGGAATATGAAGTTGGAAACGGAAGTTATGACATTATGTTGGAAAGATGACCAAATAGGTCATATTGCGTTTTATTGTGTTTGTTGGTGTTGTTGTTGGCTTGTTGTTGGTTATTCTGAGCCGAGCTAAGTCTCGGGGATGTCATAATTATGGGGGAGTCTTCGCCGAAATTTCGGTAGCTAAATTCCTAACCAAAGTTGAAATGTTAACTTGCATGAATAGTAAGCGGTAAAGATGACCATTTGCGATTTTTTGGACGAAACGGGAATTGAGATTGGACGAGCGTAAGGCACAATCAAGGTATGTAAAGCCTTCCTTATCTTTCTTTGGCATGTTCGAGTCTAACGGGCTTGAAAGCGAGCCTCGATGGTACTTCGCTTCTTGGAATTCGAGATTGAAAACAGCTCAAAATCGTTCGGAAGATTGAACCTATTTCTTCTGATTGTCATCAAAATGATTTATACGTACGAAACCTTTCCAAATGGACTTGGATTGCCCCAAACGCTTATAAATGATTTTATAAAGTCTATGATCCGTGACTTATGACCGCCGCCTCGATTTGACCCGAGGTGGGCCCATAGAATCCGAGACCTCTTATTATGATTTTAATTAATTTATTTCTATACAATGTTTAAGGAAATCTTTTGATGATTGTACCGTGGTCGAACAATGAATATGATGAGTTTATGATATGTCTTGATGTGGGTTATGATCCTAAAAATATGATCTGAAGTAAGAAATCGTGCCATCCCCAAAAAGGGCATACATATACCTATACGAGCATCGTCCGATTTCCTTGAAATGATATGTCATTTGTATTGTTCCGTTTGCTCAAGAACGATCATTTTGAATCTTTTGTAAGCCCTATGATATATTTGTTACGTACGAATAGTCTCAAAAACTCGATTTGACGTAATCCGTCATGGCATCCGAAAGGTACGTATTATGACTATTTATGTGATTGTCCGTGAGTCCGGACTTGTATGCATATGTTTCGCACCACTGTTCGTGCAAGCTATGATATGTCTTTCACCGAGCCCGGCCGGGACATGTTCTCGTGCGCACTTCTCCGCATTATTCACCGAGTCCCTCGTACTTGCGGGGGCGGGACACGTTATTTGTATATGATATGATATGATGATACGGGGATGGCGGCCGTGACGGCATATGATTATTATTCACCGAGACCCGCGATAGGGGCCGGGACACGTTATGTATACATGATATATGATTTGACAGATATGATTCCATATTACCGAGTCCCTAATAAAGGGCGGGACACGTCATCTACACATATGGTACATGATTCGTTATGCATGACTTTACTTACCGAGTCCCTTATCCGAGGGCCGGACACGATACATATTCGCATGATATTATATGATACGATATGCATTATGTCTTCTCGAGGTCTCGGACACGGTGTTACTTTTTGTATTTCGATTCTAATTACCGCTCTCCGTCCGTTATGCTTCGTACCCCCGTCTTTGATCATGGTTATACTTGTTACCTTTCTCGTTTACATACTCGGTACATCTTCGTACCGACCGACCCCTCGCTTCTGGGGCCGTGTTACATGCCCACAGTACGGACGCACCGCGTGATACGCCACCGGTCTAGGACTTCGATCCTCGTTTTCGAGGAGCTCCCTTGATCCGAGTCGATACTTTATGTATATATCTCGTTGTTCATATGTTTCGTATATATGACTATTTGGGCACGGCGGGGCCCCGTCCCGTCTTCTCGATTCTCGTTCGGTATGTTAGAGAGCCGGTGCATGATTGTGGCGCGTGGGTTGTCACTGTCCGGTAGGTATGTGCGATATGCGACTTTGTCTGATATAATAGCCCTAACGGCTTCTGTACAGATTTCAGTATGTATATCTGTATATGTATGTTCGTGCGATGCACCTTATATCTGTATGAATTTATGTACATTTAAATGGAATTAGCCGGTTGGTATATCTGGACCGACAAAGAGTACGTACGGGTGTCCAAGTAGGGACACCGCCACTTACCACTCGGCCGGGTCGTGACACTAGCGTGGCTCCGCCCCTGAACATACACCATGGTACCTCACCTTGAATTTTTCGCGTCAAACCATCCATCACCAAGGCAAATAAAAATGGGCTAAGAGCTGATCCCTGGTGCAACCCCATCTCCACTGGGAAGTGCTCCGAGTCTCCTCCTACTGTCCTTACCCTGGTCTTGGCTCCCTCATACATGTCCTTGATCGCCTTAATGTACGCTACAGGTACACCTCTCGCCTCCAAGCATCTCCAACTTCTCTTGGTACTTTGTCGTAGGCCTTTTCTAGATCGATGAAAATCATGTGTAAGTCTCTCTTCCTCTCCCTATACTGCTCCACCAGTCTCCTCACAAGATGAATGGCTTTTGTAGTCAAGCGCCCCAGCATGAATCCGAAATGGTTCTCTAAAATGGACACACCTCTTCTCACCCTCATCTTCACCACCCTTTCCCACACTTTCATAGTGTGACTTAGCAGCTTGATCCCTCTAGATTGTTGCAACTCTGAATATCGCCCTTGTTTTTGTATAAAAGAATCATCCTACTCCACCTCCATTCCTCGGACATCTTCGCCGTCTTAAAATTAAAAGAACTTTTTTATTAATCCCCGTCCAAATTTATATAGGAGCAATTGCATTTGATTGGAGGCAAAAGTTAAGAAAAACAATGAAAACTTTAGTGATATAAAGCAAGTATTATAATAGTTTATTTATGTGAATATAAATCACCTATTTGGGATAAAATTGAAGTTTAAGACAATTTCTTTTTTCCTTCATGAAGATATATATTAATTCTTTTTGGAACGAGTAAAAAGGAAATTAAGTACGTCACATTTTTTTTTTTTAAACATGTTTCTGGTTTTACTGAAGGGCAACTAAAGACTAGTAAAAGTTGAAAACACAAAGGAAAGAAAGCAGTATATCAAAAGCAAAATCGAATGTGCACTATAGTATACAATACTGTTAATATTAAAGCAGAAAAAATCTTAGTTTCTGTTGACACCTTAAAGTTAGACGTGGAAAAGAAGCAAATTAAAAAGAGCAGTTGAAAAATAGCAGAGGGGGATAATTGGATTTGTAAAGACAGACTATTAGGGTGTTTGGATGAGCTTATTTCAGTTGAAAAAAATAAGCAGGGGATAATTGGCCCAATTATTTTTTGAAACATTTTAAAGACAGACTATATCCGCAATCCACTATATCAGGAAGAAAGTGACTATTTGAGTGGGTCCACCACCGAAATTTTGATGTTCCCTCCTTTGTGTCTTTCTGCATAAATCAGGGGGAAGTGACTGAATTTGTTTCTATTAGGTTGGATGTTTTTGATGTTCCCCTTTCTTTCTTTTCACACATACATCCAATAGTAAATTGAAATGAACGAGTATTCCAACCTTAAAACTATTCAGCATTTCACTTTAATTTGCATAGACAAACTTTTCATCACAACCGCGAGAAAGAAACTATATTTGTGACATTAAAGCAACTAAATTTTATCAATCACAACAGTAAAATCAAGGAACGACTTTTGTCATTTTAAATTAACTGAACTATGTGTGTATTAATTAGAAAAATCAAATGATCAAAAAGCCAAATTTTCGACTCATAATGAACCTTTTTTCTTCTAGTTTGATGTTCCCTAATGCCCTTCCTTTTCGAACAAACATCAAAAGAGTGAGTATGAATCGAAAAGTATTTAATTTTCCCCAATCTCCTTTCTTTTCAAACATACATCAAATTTTTCAAACATACATCGAAAAGTATTTAATTTTCCCCAATCTCCTTTCTCTAATTTTTCATTTTTTCGACCAGACATCAAAAGAGTGAATATGAATTGAAACGTATTTAATTTTCCCTAATCCTCCTTTCTTTTTGGAATAGACATCAAAAGATTGAGTGTGAAATGAAATGCGTTTAAAGCTCCACAAAAAGTATTTTGTCAAGTTCCAAAAGAAAATGACTAGTTCGAATCTGTCTAAAGTAGTTAGCTTATTGTGGATTTAAAAGTTTATATATACATCAAGCAGTGTATTGAGAATTACTAGATGAAAAATTATTGGACTTGATCTACTCACAGAGAGAGGGGGAGGGCATTTACGATGTATATACCTGCTGAAGTTGCAGCGTCTTTTTAATATAAGCAAGATAAACTGAAACCTTCGTATCCGATAAACATTTCAAAGCCTTTTATACGTTTTTACCATATTAATAGATGAAGATTAAAGTTTTATGTACAGCCCGTCAATATAAATAATTTCTCATATTATCGGGTTATCTAAAACATATTTACAAGTAAAGCTTCTTTAAAATAGAGACTTGAGATCTTGAAAATAAGATATGATACCTGCCACAATCGATAAATGACCGGATGATATAAAAATCATTTACAAGTATGATGTATAATAGTACTTAGTAGGCGTTTGGACATGCGATTTCATCTCATGAGATGAAGTCAGCGTTTGGATATGCGATTTCATCTCTGATTTCATCTCATGAGATGAAATCCCAAATCATCCAAAAAGACATGATTTAGGATTTGAAATCATGATTTCAAAAAATATAAATGTAAAATTTGACTCATACGTTTATATTTTGTAAAAATAGACCCGTAAGTTGGTAGTTATATTTATCAATCATGTTTACCAATCATAAGTTGGTAGATATATTGTTAAATGTGTGGGATGATTATATTAAAGAGTACATTACTATTAATGATAAATTTTCCTTTTTTTTTTAACTAAAGTTTGATCAATTGATGTTGTATTTTTTAGAAATGCCTTGTAGTAGCGTATTAATTTTATTATGAACTATGATTTAATCATTTGGTAAGATTTTATAAGAATTGGAAAAATTTTGATGGTTTTCACAACTTGTGGGTTTTTTATGTTTATAAAAAAAACTACAACTTAAAAAGTCCAAATTGCATGTCCAAACATGATTTCATCTCATGATTTCATCTCACGATTTCATCTCATGAGATGAAATCATGTCCAAACGGTTCCTTAAAGTCAAAGATGAAAGATGTATAAGAAAATTACTATCAAGTCCCCAAAATCGATAATAATACTGATTTTCTAAAGTTATTTAAAGTTAATTACAGGCAATTATTTATTAATGTAGAAACCTAAAAGGGATGGTAAGCAACATATTATCAATTAGTTAAACTTTTAATATAAATTTTCTTTATACTCCTACAAATAGATATAAGTTTGAATTGGGCCAAACCAGATAATTTAACCTTAAGAGTTATAAATAAAAGAAAAACATATAGTACTAATTATCTGATAAATATGGTAAGATAGAAATAGACTCACGTTTACCTCCATGGATTATCAATAGTAGAACACAAGTAGTAGGTCCTGGTTTATTCATGTAGTTGTCAGAATTTATGTTTCAGAAACGTAACAGCAGTATTGTTCCATCAATATTTCCATCATATCATCTAAATTTCATAGTCTTCTCGAAATCATCAAAGAATCACCTTTTGAACGTACGTTTCTGCGTCTACCCCTTGTCGTATGAAGTGCATTATCTGCCCTCGTCTGAATCCTGGCAATTCCTTTCATTCATCCCCGCTCCCTCATCCTTTTTTCCTCTCTAAGTCGCTTTTTTTTTTTTTTTTTTTTCCGATCCGGTATTCAGTACTTACATTAGAGCCCGACTAAATTTTAATTTGCACTGAAAAGCCTCACATTGGAAACAAAGCGCTTCCCTGACAAAGAAAACTCTTCAGCAGACTCTCTTAATCATCGAAGTGCGGATATACGTGGTAGTTTTCCCACCTCAACTTAAAAAGGAACTTGTTGCTTAATAACCGTACACATTAATCATGGTAATTTTTTTTTAAAATGGAAAATTCCAAATCAAACTAAATAATTAAATGCATAAATATATTTATTTATTAAATTTAAAAATCACAAGGATTAAAAATTTGTCTGCCTTGGGCCTTTTGGTAGATTCCAATCAAAATTTTTGCACGGATTTCCCTTCAGACGTACTGGTCTTTAATTTTTGGCCCTCATAATGTGGTCTTTAGTTTTTGTCTATCCTGCTCATATAGTGCAAATATTCAGACCTGAATCGCTCGATATAAGTTTTATAACATTTATCTTCGGAAACTGAATTTTTACCTCACTCGGCACAAGTTCTGTAGAATTTAGTTATGTGGCATAGGTTATGTAGTATTTTTCAGATTATGTTGATTGTTGAAAGTATTGTCGTGTCTGGCTAACTTGTGGAATGTTATGATACATATGATGAGCAAAATGTAAACTTGCCGAGCGAAAGCTAAAGTTATGCCGCGCTAAAAGTGCTGAAAAACAAAAATCAAAGACCACAAATTTGAGGAGCAAATATTAAAGACCACACCGAAATATGGCAATTTGTGCGATGACCCAATCGAAACAGCTACAACCTTCAAGTAACATCAAAACTTACTCTAATATTATTGTTAGAACCAATAAGGTTTCAGGTATTTTTAAGCAGCAAAGCCACTAATACGGTGTGTTCTTTTCTCTCCTTTTTTTCATCTTCGAGATATTTGAATCAAATATGTAATGCCTATGATGGAGTATGATGGAGGATTTTGAGGGTGAGGACTGGCACTTCTAGTAAGGTCAGCAACAAGCTTCCTTAAAGGGGTGCATATTACAGTGAATTTCATATCTCGTAAAGGGGTGCATATTACAGTGAATTCCATATCGAAATAATGAGAGAAGAAAGTGAAGAATTTTATAAAGCATAACACAAATTCACATGTTACTCGTTCTTTTAGGCTCAATGATGACACAACCCAACAGACAAATATGTGAGGTTTGATAGGCCAAAGAGGAAAATACATGTCATATGCTTGGGTCATGACAAATATGATATCCGAGCATAATACTCCCTCAATAAGATGTTAGGACAAACCTTAGCGAGGATACTAAATCCTAAGGAAGGAGTGTATGTGATGCCCATGACTTAGGATGCTCTGACAAGTGGGAGTCGAGGGGAAGAACTGACAGACTTTTGAGCTGGCAAGCTTATGAAGAAGTTGTCCATGTCACACCTTAGAATTTCATATTAGAGCGGGAAAGGAAAACGAAGAGTTTTACGAGACATACCATGAGTTCATATGTCACACGTGTTTTTGAGCTCAATGATAATGTAATCTAAGGGGCAAATCCTAAAGGTCTATTAGGCCAAAAAAATACCATACCTGCCATGGAGTCGTAACAAATTAAATGTCAAGTCTAGATTCTTTTTCCAAAAATTCTAGTAATAGCACACGTTATTTTTTCATATTTTGTCATTTGAACTGCAATTTTTTCGTTTGTAACCTAGGAATCATTCTAAGGTAAGACAATATTTATTTTTGATAATGTGTGTGAGAGCGCACACCTACGTAATTGCAACCTCTCAAGCACCTCTTATATATTCCCGAACAATTAAAAAGGTTCCCATATATCATTGCGCGATTTTCACTAAGGGGATTCAAAATATAAAAAAATAAACATACGAAGAAGCCAAAGGAGGTTCAGCATCTACTATATATACATAAAAAATAATTTTAATTGTGTACAAATAGTATTTTTTTCCGCCAAAGGGGGTTCCCCCCTCAGCCCTATGTGACTCCTCCCCTGGCGAGCCGCATGTACGAACATTTTGTTTTTTTGTTTAGAGGCATATTTGAGGTAAAATTTAACGTTGGGGACATTTATAAGCCGATAGGTTAACGAAGGGTAAATGTGAAACAAATCACAAACTTAAGGGCACATATCTTAAGTAAACAAAATATTCCCTTTTATGTGATGGTATTTGACTGGACATATAATTTAAGAAAAAAATGTAAGATTTTTTAAACTTATGATGGTAAAATAGGTCATAGACATTTTGTGTCAGTAAATGTGAAACAAATCACAAACATTTTGGGCACATACTTTAAGAAAACAAAATATTCCCTTTTATGTGATGATATTTGGCTAGACATATAATTTAAGAAAAAATGTAAGATTTTAGAAATTTATGATTTTAAAATAGGTCATAGACATTTGTGTGGCTATAAAATCATATGCTAAGTGTAAATTGAAATTTTAAAGTCAAAACTATTACCGAACAAGTTAAAATATATCATTCGTAATCATATCGCTAAGTGTAAATTGAAATTTTAAAGTCAAAACTATTACCGAACAAGTTAAAATATATCATTCGTTTTAGAATAAACTAAAAAGGAACTGTGATACGTACATAATATGAGACCCAGAAAATAATTAGAAAGTGATAAGTAATTATATAATATCTCCAAAGTAAAAACGTAAACTCGGTAATATCTTGTACTGCATGGATCCTTTTTCTTCTCAATTTATCCTTTTTGTGGGAATGGAGGAGGCGTGGATATAGGTGCGACAGGATGTTGAGAAACAGTGATCTATAGCAATTGCTGGGGACGAAACGTCAAAGGCTGAAAACCCTACACATAACATTTGGTTGCCTATTGTTCTACAGAATGCAAGAACTAGTATGGTAGGCAAAGATAAGGTTCACAAGCTATGCATGTACAGTTCAGATTTTAGTACATTGAAGCTTTCGGGAAATAATTATTATATCGACTATGAACCAAATTTGTCACACTACATTTCCTTCTCTTTCCTGTTGGTTCACACAAGACTTTTTGGAAGACAAAAATAAGTGTGTTTGATCTTTACTGCGTCCCTTCCTCTTCAAGTTGCCTTGCAAATAAATTATAATGTTTCTTTACTCAGATTTTGCTTGTTCTAGTGCTCTTTTGATAGGTTTCTTTCGGCGATAAATGTAGAAAAATGGAACTTGGCAGCTTTGCAGTATATTAGGTAATGAAAAGTGGTCCATATGAATAAAAAAGTCAGAAACCGTATACTTCTATGTAAATAAGTAAATGCATAAAATAAAGGACGACTTAAATATATAGAGCTACAGATTCTAACTGGAGAATCTGCTTTACAATGAGATGCGAAATGGTTAATTTATTGTTTATTGACCATAAACAAATCCCATAAATCAGTACACTTCAAATAGCCATCTTTTCTAGACTCTGGACTCTCTCAATTTAGTAGCCATAGACTTGCCATGCCTCATCTTAGGTAGTAGTCTCTGAATATGACACAATAGCCATAATATAAAATCCTAAGAACAAGACTTTGAGTTCAAGAGATAATATATAGGACTCATTGTTGTTATAGCTAGGACGGTGAATGTGAAAAGGGTTAGCTCGAAAAAGCATAAACCAAGTAGTACTTAAGAATTGCATATACCATTCTCTTAAGAGGGTCACAAACCCTAGCAAGGGAATTATTTTGCCTCATGAAATAGATAATCAAATACTTCCTTCTCCACCACCATGAATATGATCTCCAGAAGGGTTTTGATGATCATTCCAATTAGGGAGAGTATATGGGATAGGAAAACTAGGTGTTTGATTAAAACCTCCACCACTACCACCATCATGATGATGCCCCATTGACAATCTTCTACTAAACTCAACCGGCCTTTGGCGTAGAGCCATGTTAGGAACCGGTAAAGGCGGTGTCGGTGTGAAGTCATTGCAAGCATAGCGGATCAAGTCCGCATTAGCCGCGTCGAGCTCCTTCTGAAGGCGCTCGACTTGGCGTTGGAGGAAGGAGATTGCCCCTACGCAGCCATAGACGGGATCCCTCACTCTTGCCTCGGCTTCGTAGGCTAAAGAGTTGACTGCGTCTTCTCTTTGGTGCGGCGAGAGTTCGTTGAGGAGCTTGGTCACGTTGCTTGCGCCGAAGATTTTGTGGACGTTGATGAATTTTTGCGGCTCCTCGGGTGGGAAATAAGGTGAGAAAATGCAGCCAGGAAGACATTTTCTTCTTAGGAACTTGCAGGCAGCACAAGGGGAGTTGTATGAGCTGGATGATGCCATTGATTATTGTTCTCTCCCTAGCTTGCTGCATCAACAAAACATCAAGTAATTAAATCTCTTCCTTTTTTGGTTTTCTTTAACTTCTTCATTGGATCTTCAACTTATTATTTTCTATACCAAATTCGAGTTATAATATAAACCATATATGGTAGTGGAAGTGAAAGCCCAGGTGGATGGAGTTAATAAAAAAAACATTCATAGTGAAATAGTTTACCTTAATTAAGTACTAATCTTTCTCTCTTTTTTTCAAATTTGGGTTCTCATGAGATTATTTATTTAACATCTTCAACGGTGGGAAAACTTAAAGGTAGAATTGGCAAACAAAGAGGAACATGTCAATTTGAGTAAACAGATTTCTCTGAACAATTGGAAATCTAAACCCCCCCCCCCCCCCCCACTCCCCCACCTCATTCTCTCTTTAATGCTCAGGTGGGTGTTAAATTTGTGTTAGCGGATGGAGCTTTTCATGAGCTAACAAGTTTAACTGAATTCATTATTTTTGACATGGAACATGTAAGTATATATGTGAAAAATCACAAAAATTTCAATATATATTAAATTCTTAACCATAAATTCAAACGTACAGCTAGCTAGTTTGCTAATGAAGAACGAACCTCAAGTTTAAATCCAGGTTTAATTTCCCGTTGAAACCTATTTGGGTATTATGTCCAGTTTTAAGTTAGCTAATTGTTGTTTCCTATTATGTTTATGGTTTATGTATCCCACTAACTTCTTGTTTTGAGGTTCATACGGCTCAGAAGTACTGCATGCTTTTTGTTCTGGTATTTATAGTTTCAAATATATGCCTCATTTCTGTCATCCAGAGTCGGTAATATTCAAGATCCTAAACTTGGAGGTTCAAGCGGAAGTAGTGATATATCCTTCTGAAATTCATCAAACATGAGATCTAAAAGTGCACTTGAAATCTAATTTTTTAAAACTTAAGTAAAATAAGGGCAGGAAAACCCTAAATCAAGAATTGTGACACGAAGTAATATAGCCAGTAATTTTGTGGAACTTATGTAGTTCTCACCCTTCTTTTTTTTTCTTTTTTTGTGTGTGTGTTTTAGAAAAAAGGCTAACTCACAAGAAAACCTTTATGACTTTACCTATATCTGATCTTGGTTTCTTTGGTGAGAAGATTGAAAAAAGGGAATTACCTTTTTTCCTCTTTCAGGGGGCTCCTTCAGATCAACACTTGGCTCTTGTTTCTTCAAAGTTACAAAAAACAAAGTACCACAAAACTGTAGCAGATAGAAAGAAAAAAAAGAAATGAGCTTCACAAGTTCAATAGTTACAGGTGAAGTCCTCTAAGGAGGAAAACCCTAATTGAAGAAGAGAAGAAGTTTAGGTTTGTCCCCTGCAAATCTAGTAGTAGGAAATAATGTTATAAATAAAGAAAAGAGAGATGGGGCAAAGGGGATATTAGTGATGGAGAAGGAATGAAGGCAAAAGACAAAGGGGTAATAAATTAAAATGGAAGGTACACTAGGAGAAAAGATGACTGTGACACTGCATCTAATAATAATTTCATACTTGTGTGGGGATAAATGTATCCATTTTTCCCCTTCTACACTATTTCTCTCTTTCTTCATGCACCCACGGACATTTAAAAAATTCTAAATACTTTTTATCTTTTCTTAAAAAAAAAAAAAAATACAATAGTTTGCATCCTCTTTGTTCCTTTGTGATTCTAATTAGGCAATTCACCAATAATTAGCAATTGAAGAGAATGAAGGACACAAGAAGAAAAAAAAGAAGAAATTGAGACTTACAAAAAATTTAATGTAGTTTAATTAATTAGTTGTAGTCGAGATTGAAGATTCATATGTTAATACTCGATAATTAGAAATTCGTATTTTCTGATTTTGAGGAAAATCTTTCATTCAATTGTCTCAACTTCCTGTCAATCACTAATCAGTCTTTTTTATAGAATTGACATGATATATTACTTTTCTTGGCAAATGTATATAGTTATTGTAAGTTGTAACACCCATTTGCTTAATGTTTCCCTTTTCCCATCTTGTTATAAACTAATATTTCATTATTATAATATTTCTTGTGCGCATCATTCTAGAATCAATAGAAACTATCCGTAGTGTAAAAATATTAACAGCATGCGAGTTTAAGCAGTAATAACTACTGTAGATTATTATTTTTTCCTTAGCCAGAAGCTAGGCAGAATTATGGTCAGGCAAATTAGGAGTTTACACAAATTTAGACTCTAAAAGAATAAGATGGATTGTCAATGAGCAATACAACATGAAGTAATGCACCAACTTATTCTTTAGACATTATCCGTCGGATGAGCTCAAGGTCATAAGCATACTTTTTCTTGAGGCATCTCATTATAAGTTCGTTTTAAGCCCACTGGAAACCCAAGGATTTTGGGTAAGTACTTCGAAAATATTCGTATTTTTTGTGAAAATATGAACTATTATTTGATAATCTTGAAGTCGTTCGTGATTTCTTTCTTTTTCCTGTTAAATTACTAGTGGGATCTGTGAATTAAATTGTCACCTTATCTTGATCGACTTATACCTATAAAATTCTGCATAAATTGAAACCACCTAGAATTTGTGTTGATATATAACACAAGATAGAGGTTATTAAAATGAGTAATCCCTGCCTAAACTTTTCATATGGTTCAATTCGGTATAAATTTTAAAAAAGGACACAACTTTAAAAAAAAAAAATAACAAAAAAGAAAAAAACATACAATCAAATATCTCTATAACAACATGTTAGTTTCGAGATTTCTGGTTGCTACAGTGACTGGATATATACACCTATAGGAATTTGACATTTAAATAATATTTGGCTGTTATAGACAAAAAATATGTCAAATTCTAAGCTAAATAACACTTTGTATACAAAAGGAAAATCGTATAATGATGGAAATATATATTAATATAATATTCTTTGTCATAAATAGTGTATCAAAATATTTGGTCAAAAGTCTATAAACTTATTATTGGTAATCATAGAGATTATATTTATAAAGGTGATTAATTTTTTTTCACCAAAAAAGAAGAATATAGATGTCATAAGAGGATAATTTTATAAAGAGTTTACTGTTATAAAGATGGATGTTGTTGGTATAAGTAAAAGGACAAAGGTGCAAATATGCTCCTCAACTTTACAATTTAGAGTAGATATATCTCCGTTAAAAAAGTGGTGCATATATATCCTTGTTGTTACAAAATGGTGCAAATATATCCCTGCCCTTACACAAATAGTGCAAATATACCCTTTTGGCTAACGGATTTTAAAAAAAAAATCATTTAGCTTATTTTTTAATTAAAAAAAATGTCATGTGGCTTTAAAAAAATGTCTAGTCATTTTTTTTAGTAGACATATTTTTCTAACTCCACATGGTAATTTTTTCTGGTGGGTCGGGTCTGGTTTGTTTAAAAAAAAAAATCTCTGTGGCTTTTAAAAAAACTAAGTCTACCCATTTTCTTAAATGAACCAGTTGGATCCACCAGGAAAAAAAAAATTATCATGTGACTTTAGAAAAATATGTCTACTCAAAAAAATGGATAGACTTTTTTTAAAATAGGCATTTCTTTAATTAAAAAATAATTTAAATAATTTTAAAAAAGAATTCTGTCAACAAAAAAAGTATATTTGCACCATTTTGTAACGGCAGTGGTATATTTACACCACTTTACCTCCTGTTATAAAGATTAGTTCCGGAAAAAACTTGGCCGTTATATTGAGATATTATTATACAAGGATGTTACGGAGAAGTCGGACCGTGTAATAAAAAAATGAAAACGGACTCGAGTTTTTTTTCAGTTACCTACTTTAAAATGTTCTGACCGTAAAACCACTAAAGGGGTTCTTTCGAAAAGAATTTCCTTATGAAATCAAATCTTCTTATCTTTATTAAATTCTTTGAAGATCTGAAGATTATAACATCTATTCTACACATTTGACTTGAATGTTTCTGGATATAATACTTAAGACATATTGGGATTAGAAAAATAACTGCCTCACTCAAGAAAGTGATCTCTAGGTTTATTCTCGTGTAAAAGATTATTTATCTCGCCCTTTTTTAACCAATTGTGCCCTAGGTAAAGTTTCACATTTGGAAAGAATCTTCTTTTATCTTCTTCATTTTTTTAATTTGCATTAAAACAAAGAAAGCTATTTCAATTTCAGTGGTTGATCAGGTTGTTACGCTAATCAGCTAATACGCGATACAGACTCTAAAACTTTGCCAACTTTAATTTGAAGATGGCTGTCACAAAAATTTAGTAACGGCTGAAATTTGTTCAAATATGTGTTCATCTCATTTAAAAATAAGATCTTTTCAAGTGAAGCCTGATTCATTTTCATGGATCAAAGTAGGTAATATATATATATTTCTTGGTCTCATTTTTTTTTTTTTTTTTTTTTTTTTATAATGGATGAGAAATGAGACTCGAATCCGGATCTTTGCCTGCTCTCATATTATATTAAAGAATTGAATCTTCCACCTAACTTAACCCCAAAAACTAGTTAAAAACTAGTTCATGATGTGCGGATTGTCCAAGACCATAAAATGAGACCAAGAAACCCCCATCCCACCAGTGTGGGACAATCAACAAAGGCATACACAGATCAAGTAAATCAAAAGTGGTAGTTTAGTTAATTTTTGTTTAAGGAAACAATAATTAGGGGAGTCTTTTCACATATTTTTACCTCACCTGGAACATAAAAAGCCTAAAATCTGAAGAATCATGACACTTTGACTCAACTTAACTCACAACAGAATTGAATGAATTGATCGACTAAAATAGTTAATTCAGACAAGGATACGTTGATTCAAACTCCAGTTTGCCAAAACTAAGCAAAGCAGTCAATGATTTTATTCAATGATCAAAGCAGTCAATGATTTTATTCAAAAATTCCTTGGTAAATGCGTTGTCAATGATTTTTCTTGTCTTGTGCTCCCTCCGTTCACTTTTACTTGTTCACTTTTGACTTTACATGTCCCTTAAGAATTAATAAATGAAGTATATATTTTACTATAATACCCATATTAATTGGTGTATAGTCTCATTGAACTTGGAGAATGATTTGGAATTGAGTAATTAATGTTAAGGGTAAAACAAGAAAAAAAAAAAAAGTTTGTCATTTCTTGATATCTTAAAATTGAATGATAAAGTGAAAATTTATTTTTAGATAATTGAAATAAAAAGTGAACGGAGGAAATATTTTATTCAAATTTCTTCCCTATAATCATCTTGAAACTAAATAATCGTGGGAACTTCTAATCTGCTTAAAGACGTACTGCATTGACAAATATAATTGGATTTAAGTTCTGTATACCTGGATCTAGTATTGTAAGCAGTGACAGAACTAGAATTTTTATTAAAAAGACTCAAAACATAACAACGTAATACACGAAAAAGCTAAGAAGATTCAACGTCTATTATATATACATACAAATCATTCATCTTGTATATCCTGTGTATGATTTTCAGCCTAAATTTTTTGGATGGAACTCTTGTCCCCCTAACTCGGCCATGACAGCTGGAATATGTAACTTAAATGCACTACAATACATGAATGTCGTTTCCTAGTTGACTAGTTCAATTGTCCCGCTCTCTCCTTTTGGCAGCCAAAATCATGCAACCACCATGGGCCCATTTTACTTTGTTAACATTCGCAACGATACTCGGGGAACAAATAGGTAAAATAGTTTCTTACTCATGGAGTAATATATTTTGGTGACTAGAGGAGGCTATCAATTATGCCATGAATCTAGGCTAAAAGCAACAATAGTATTTATTGTACAATTATAATATCACTCCATTTTTTTTTTCATATACACTCAAAAAGAACTTGGTAAAGGTGTTGTATATTCCCTTTAAGATTATGGCCTTTGAAATTAAGATGCCTTACCACATCTGTAAGTAGGTCTCAATCAATTCTTCAGGGTCAAAACATTCGTTGATGGGCCTTTTATTCCTAATATATATTCTTGTTCTTTTTCATTAGCTTAAAGAAAACCATTATTTATTTATGAGCATTTTTATTTGCTGCTTATATATTAAGAAAATCTCCATCTGTTTAGTAGGGAGACTGCACCTATCGCACGCCTTATCTTATAATATATAAATGGTATAATTCTCTACCAATCATTGTGGGCCAGGATTCGGACATAAAAAAAAATCCTTTGAAAAAGAAAGTGTGACGCCCAGTGGGCGCTGGGCAGGTCCATGAAGGTGGTTAAAAGAGAAGGATTGGTGTACTCCTGGGCTGGCAAGATTCTGAAAAATAAGTGCACATGATCATATTTTAGGCGAATTCCATATCGGAATGGGAGAGGAAAGTGAAGAGTTCTATGCTCATCACAAAGTCACACATGTAAGCGCGTTTTTGGACTTGGTAATGACATAACTTAAGCCAAATCCGTGAAGCGTTATTGGGGAAAAGCAGACAGTAGATTGTCGGAAAAAAACTGAAATAGAAAATTCAGTTTTAAATGGTTGAACTCACTAAGATCATTAATAGGCTTAATAACAGGGAGTTCTTTGTATCAGTGGAATATGCTAAATCAAATTCTGCTGGTAGAGAATTTCTTTGGGGATATATGAGAACCTTTGCATCAGTTACTGATTCACCCTAGGTTGTATGCGGAGATTTTAATAGTATTCTTACTATGGATGAAAAAATGGGGGAAAACCTCACAGACTTAGTAAAAGTCTGCCTTTTATTGAATGCTTGCATGATTGTGGTCTCATAGATATTGGTTATTCTGGGAACTGTTTTACTTGGTGCAATGAGAGGAAAGAAGATAAAATCATTTGGAAAAGGTTGGATAGGATGGTAGTCAATGAAAAGTGGAATGAGCTTTTCTCTAATAATGAAATAGTCCATTTACCCAGAGTAAGCTCAGACCACTGTCCTTTGTTAATTTCTTCTTATAATTATCAAGATGATCATATTAAATACTTCAAGTTTCTTAATCTCTGGGTGGACCAGAATGATTTCTTGGAAGTGATTAGAAGGAATTGGAAATCAGAAACAACTGGCAACATTTTTTGGCTCATCCAACAGAAAATGAAAAACACTAGTAAGGCTCTTAGTACTTGGTCCAGAAATAGTATTGGTGATATATTTGCTAAAGAGAAAGAACTAGGAGAATTGATAGATAATTTGGAGGAGAAATATATGAACGCATTGACTCAGGATGACAGGATGCACCTTCATAAAGCAAAAGCTGATTTTATTCTCCATCTTAAGCATGTGGAATCTTACTGGAGACAGAAGGCTAACATCAAATGGCAATTAGAGGGTGATGAGAATACAAAATTCTTTCACTCAGTGGTACGGGGTAGAACGAGCGCACTGCAGATTAACATGATACAAAAAGATGGTATATGGATCCAAGGTGACAGGGAAATTGGTTTGGCAGCTGCAGAATATTACCAAAATCTTTTCACTAAAGACAACATCACCAAGGGACTTTCCTAAACTCTATTCCTACTTCTGTTACTAATGAGGACAATGATTTTTAATGTCTAATATTACCTTGCAGGAAGTTAAAGATGCTACTTTTGATATCAATCCCAAACAGCTCACCTGACCCTGATGGTTACACAGGACTTTTTTTCCAAAAAGCTTGGGATATTGTTGGTGAGGATATCCTGAGCATGGTAACTGTTGTTTTCAATGGGAAATAAATGCCTAAATATTTTACTAATACTTATTTAATTCTTAATCCTAAAGTTGATTTTCCTCAAGAATTATCTGAATTTAGACCAATTAGTCTCAGTAATGTTACTCAAAGAATTGTGTCTAAAGTTATGAATAATAGGTTTTCCAAAATTCTACCTAAATTGATTTCCCCTAATCAAAGTGGCTTTGTAAAGGGAAGGGCAATTGGAGAAAATGTTTTATTGCACGAGAACTCATTCATGATCTCAAAAAGAATAATAAGGGTGGCAATGTGGTTTTTAAAATTGACATGAATAAAGCATACGATAGAATTTCCTATCTTTTTATTTGTGATGTTATGAGGAAAATGGGTTTTAGTGAGATGTGGATCCATAACATTTGGAATCTCCTATCCAACATGTGGTATACTGTCAACATTAATGGTAAGAGACATGGCTTCTTTAATTCTCAAAGAGTTGCAAAACAAGGTGACCCCTTATCCCCCTCTTTATTTATTTTAGCCTTTGAAGCACTTTTAAGAAATTTGAATGACTTGCTTGAAAAACCAAGATTCATGGGATACTATATGCTCCCTAATGGTCCAAAAATTAATCACCTCTCATATGCTGATGATCTCATTATCTTTTGTGCAGGGAAATCTCATACTCTTAAGCTTATCATGGAGTGCTTAAAGAACTATGAAAAAAACTCTGGACAACTTATTAATAAAGATAAAAGCTGTTTCATTATGGATACCAATATATCTGCTAACAGATCTAATATAGTTTCTCAATATTTGCAAGTTCAAGGGAAAGAATTCCCAATCAATTGTCTTGGATGCCCACTTTTTCAAGGAAGGAAAAAGATACAATTCTATACTCAAACTGCTACAAGAATTCTAAAAAAAATAGGAGCATGGCACTGTAACATGCTATCAATAGGAGGGAAAGTGACACTCATCAAGCACATTCTAGCTGTTATGCCTGTTCATCTACTTTCTATGTGCCAACCACCAAAATCAATCATCAAGCAGATGGAGAAAATCTTTGCAAATTTCTTGTGGGGGAACAAAGAAGGGAAAAATAAACAACACTGGGTGGCTTAGAGTAAAATGTGCTACCCAACTGAAGAATGAGGAATAGGCATCAGAGCTTTACAAAATGTGTCAGACAGTTTTGGGGCTAAATTATGGCGGAGCTATAGAACAAAGAAATCTCTGTGAGCTGAATTTCTAAATGCAAAATATGCTAGGAGGATACACCCTGTAGCTAGGAAATGGAGCTACAAACAATCTCATTGCTGGAGGAGATTGATGAAAAGCAAAGACAAGGTGGAACAATTAATTCAATGGAAGTCATTGAAGGAAATTCAAGCTTTTGGTAGGATAACTGGACTGGAAAAGGAAGACTTGCTCAATATGGTAATGCAAATACCTCTGTCAGAGGGCAGGTATCTGATTACTTTCTCAATGAAGGATGGAATACCATAAAGCTTAATAAAATTTTACCTCATAAGATAGTCATACATATCCAAGGAATTACTAGAGAATTTTCACATCTAAAAGATCAGCCTATATGGACTGATAACAAAGATGGGAAATTCTCCTGTAATTCAGCTTGGAATTGTATCAAGATACATCATAACCCATCCATGATCAACAAGATGATATGGCACAAGAAAAATCCCTTTAAAGTATCCGTCTTTCTCTGGAGGTTCTTTGAGACACAAAGTTGCTGTAGATCTTGACATCGGGAAATTTGGCATCAACATTCCCTCTATGTGTTCCTGTTGTATCAGTCATAATGAAGAGTCTGAGGAGCACCTTTTCTTTGAGAGTATGATCAGCAACAATAGCTGAAAGTATTTCAATCAAGTTTTTGGCATTAGTAGTGGTCCGGCTAATCTAAGACATCTTATGATCACTTGGTGGTTGACAAAAGGTAAAAATGACATTCAAAAAATGGCTCTTAAAATTCTTCCTGAGATTATTGTATGGCAGGTATGAAAAGCAAGATGCAAGAGCAGATTTGAGAATGTGAAAATGCATCATAACAGGATTATTCCTCAAATTTGTCAAAAACTTATTATTATTATCCACAAACAAATTCCCAGGATACCTCCTCTGCTTAACTGGGAAGTTTTTCAAAAAGTGATGGAGTTTGCTAAGGATCAGATAACCTCTATCCCTGTAAAATGGAATCCTCCCAGAACTGGATACATAAAGATGAATACTGATGGGTGCTCTAAAGGAAACCCAAGAATGAGTGCAGGAGGTGGAATAATGAGGAATGATAGGGGCCATCTGGTAAACATATTTGCCATGCCTTTTGGATGTATGACTAATAACAAGGCAGAGGCCATGGCTTTGAAGATGGGGATTGAGTGGTGTAACAGAAATGGAATACGGAAAATCGAAATAGAATGTGATTCTATGCTTTTAATGGATTGGATTTCTAGAAAGAATCATGTTCCATGAGAGCTATGGGATATCATCAACAACATTCAAGGAATGTTGTCTCAACTGGAAGACTGGTCAATTCACCACTGCTTCAGAGAAGGAAACAAAGTTGCAGATTTGTTGGCTAACTGGGGTTTACAATGCAGTAGAGATATGTTTGAAACAGATATTCAGAACATTCCGAGAGAGATCAGGGGAGCTATCAATGTAGACAGGATGCAATTACCATCTTTCAGAGTGAAGACTTATCGAAATGCCTTTTGCTTAGATAGATAAATGTATAGGCTTTATAATTTTGATGTGCCTTAATAGGTGATTAAGTTTTGGTATAGGAGACTGGTAGCAATCTCTCAGCCGTAAGAAGGCTCTTTTGTAAGCTTAGAAGGAAATCCTACTTGCTTGATGATATGGAGCATGCTCCACGCAAAGTAGGTGCAAGGAGATCTACTCTTTTGCTATGTAACTGGTGCCTTTATATATATATATATATATATATATATATGTAATATGCTGCCATGCTCTAGTGATAGAGATCGGAGAGATTGATTAAAAAAAAAAAAAACTCACTTGAGCATACAACTCACGTCTGAGGAGGATTGCACCTAGGAAGTAGAGGGACATGATTGAATAAGCATAGTAGAAACATATTCTTATATGAAATGTGATGCTTCTAAAAGAGAGAGTAGAGTTTGATGGATAAGTTGATAGCGGGTACAACGAGTGTTGCGCTTATGTTCATAAAGTTTACTTTATTGTCAAAAGATCGAGGAGTGAATTTTTCCTCACTGGTTCAGTGACGAGTTAAGTTCCATTTATAAGTTAAATTTGGGTAATGAAAGTCAAGATTTTAAGACCGTCAGGCTTTAATTTGTGTATAAGAGGGCATTTTTTTATTTAATAATTTGTCCCTTCAACTCAATGTTTATGATCATTTTAGTTAAGGATTGCAGCTATTAATGACAGAATTAGCTCATGAAAATAAGACGCTTTCAAGTTTGGATGGGTTGGGTGGCGGATATTTTCATGGCAGATTAATTTGGGAACAATCTAAGTCAATCCATCTAAAATTTTGGCTGACTTAAGCTAAATATATAGCCTAATTTTCCTATTGATCAATATATTAGGTACAACCATGATAAGTGTTTTTTTTTTTTTTTTTTTTGAAAATTAATAAATTATAACTGGGGTTTTGGGCTATGATTCTGCTCGCTTTGAAATTTGATAAGCCCAAATTTAATTCAATCTGCCCATTCAACACGTGCTGCTAATGTCAATTTTTCCAGAACTAATGATCTTATCTATGAAGGTTGATTGTTCATTGTCCTCCCCTAGTCTTCTGCTAAAAGGTAGTCCAAGTCTTATCAAATCATTTTGTGATAGAGCGCATATGCATAATGTGCTATGACATAATTATAAACTCCATTAAGTTATACATGTGTTTCTGATTATCACTATGATATTTAAATATTACACACTGACGATGTGAAAACATGCATCACAACAAATCATTTAAAACAACTTCAAGTATGTGCTTACACTAAACATGGTTGGTAATTCGGATAAATTTGTCAAATAAGTTAAATTACACCGAGCACGTAAATAACTTTCATATATATTGTCAGGTGAAAAAGATTAAATTCAACTTAGTATTGTTATTTACTCCTACCTAATACAGAATGTTAAGCACATTTGGACCATGCAGCCATTCAGAAGCCTATAAACATGAGTAGGAGTGTACAAAGCAAACTGATGAACCGCACCAAATCGATAATCCGAACCAAACTGAGAAAAAAACCCGACTAGTGATTTGGTTTGACTTGGTTTGGTTTTAAAAAGAAAAACCCGAATACTATTGGTTTGGTTTGGTTTGGTTTTAACTAAAAAAAGTCAAACCGAATCAAACCAACCCGACATTACATTTATAAAATTTCAAACATATTTTATATATAAAAATATTTATCTATAACGTAATTTATAGACGTTTCTTTAACTTTTTCACAGTTTTTTGTCTTTTAACATATTATTTCAAGCTTGGAATTAGAATTTTGAATGGTCCAATAAGTTTTATAGCCCAATGATATTAGTAACTCAAATAAAATTCAACAAAAAACAAATCAATACTAATGCTAACAAAAGTAATTCATATCTAACACTGGAATGACAATAATGTTGATATGTATTCTTTAGTTTTATATTAGTTTAGAAAGTGAAAATACATAACTTAATTTTATTTTTTTCTTTAATATCTAGTCATGTAATTAATACTTATTTTAGCATGACTTAGTACTTTTAGATTATGATCATTTTCTACATGCCTTATAAATTAGC
The DNA here is from genome assembly GCF_029784015.1 of Lycium ferocissimum. Taxonomy (NCBI): domain Eukaryota; kingdom Viridiplantae; phylum Streptophyta; class Magnoliopsida; order Solanales; family Solanaceae; genus Lycium; species Lycium ferocissimum. Next base: position 11,083,457 of record NC_081346.1, on the reverse strand, counting down.
CGTATTTAATGTAGCATGACTTAGTACTTTTAAATTATGATCATTTTATTTTATGCAATTTCATTAATTTTTTTCGTTGAATATTTTAGTACAATGTCATCTCTCATCTCACATTTTGTGTTATTTTCTTAATAAATATCTTTATTTTTTTAATAAATATCTTAATTAGATAGTCATATCTTACTAGGACTAAAGAAATATTTGAAGTACAAGTTATATGTTTTGTATGAAGACTTTACCGGAAAAAACCCGAGCAACCCGAAAAAACCGAGAAAATCCGAGGTTGAAAAACCTGACTTTTGTTGGTTTGTTTTGGTTTATAGATTTAAAAACCCGATGCAATTAGTTTGGTTTGGTCTTTAAAAAACCCGAATCAACCCGGTCCATGTACACCCCTAAACATAAGTTCAGCATGATGCACGGAACCCAGTTACCAAAATTGCACGGTTTGGCCTTCAAATGGGTTTGTCTTTAATTTTGTCTTCAAATAGAACTTATGCCTAACCGCGCACAAGTTCTTTAAGGATGCGGGAAATAATTTATAGAATATTATGATGCGAAATTATAAACTTATGTCCCGTGAAAAAATTGTTTGTTATTAGGACAAAAATTAAAGACCTGCACAAAATAGAGCAAAAGTGCAAATGGCCCATAACAAGTCCGATTGAAATTTGAGAAAATTACGTGGCATGTCACCCTCATAAGAGTTTGAACATAATTAGCACAACTTTTAAAGTTCCTCAAAAATAGCAGTTTTTATTATCTTTTTAAAAATATTAGAAAAAAACATACGGGTAATTAGAAGATGTAATGTAAAAATTGTATCCCCCTAAACTAGGATTCAGTTATATTCTCGTCATGTTTATAATCTTTTCTCCCTCCTATTTAACTTATACATTCCCTTAATTCTCTTGATCACTGTGAAACTAAAATAAATACTTAATTAACCTCCCTCTCTCTCTCTCTATATATATATATACACACACACATGGTATAATTCAATTATAAGATAATTTATTGAGGTATAATATAATATACATGGTATAATTCATTTTTAGAGGTATACTGATGTATGTTATACATAGTATAACTTAACATATACTATGGTAATAAGGTATGATATTATATATACTTGATATAAATATAATATACATGGAATAATTCATTTTTAGAGGTACACTGATGTATTTATACATAGTATAATTTAATAAATATAATATACGGTAAAATCATATCACTTAAATGGAGAGAAAGTAGGAACACAATTGTTGGTGTGGAAGATAACTTTCTTAGCAAAAATGTAGGAAGATAATCAAGGTTGTTAATGACGTGACGGTAATCTCGCCCAACTAAATTCCTTTAATAGAAGAATCATTACGATATGTAACTCCTCCACTGCCATTCAATGTTGATTAAAAAATTCTGCTAAGATTTTGTAAATATTTTTCTATTATTGTATAGTTATGTTTGTTTTCCCAAATTACAACTAGGACTATAAGAATACACCTTGCATGGAGACTTTAAAAGGGCAATTTGCAGGATTTCCCTTCGCTAGGGGTGGTCTTTAATTTTTACCCCTCAAATTGGTGGTCTTTAGCTTTTGTCCTTCGCTAAAAATCTCTTAGTTTCGGATTCGAATCCCCACTCAGTCAAAAATTTTAAAAAATATTCTCAAGGCAGAGTTTTGCAAATTCTGTCTTAAGGTAGAATTTAGGCCTTGCAAATTCTGCCTTAAGGCAGAATTCTACCCATGCAAATTCTACCTTGAGATTTTTTTTTTCTAGGCTGAGATTCATACCCACAACCTCGAAGTATTAGGCGAAGGCCAAAACTTAAAAGACCACCAATTTAAAGGCCAAAAATCCACCCCAAATGAAGGAAAATCCGCGCAAAAAAAGACTTTAAAATTCAGAGTTCAAGTCCAGTTAGAAACCCATATAACATTGTCAAAATAGTCCAATCCAGCACCATATCAAAGAAAGGCCCAAAATAGCGCCGAAGTTGCACGGTTGGCGTTCAAATGGACTGGTTTTTAACTTTTGTCCCTCAAATAGGCTGGTCTTTAATTTTTTCCCTTCAAAATCAAACTTATGCATAAAGGGGCATAAGTTCTTTATGGATGCTGAAATAAATTATGGATATTATGATGCTTAACTTATGCCTTAGAGACATAAATTTGATTTTAAAGGATAAAAATTAAAGAGCAGTCCATTTGATGGACCAAAATTAAATAGGGATTAGAGTGCAAATGACCCCCCACAAGTATAGGCAATACCGTAGTTTCTTGGGCTATAGGCCCACAGCAGAAAGGCTCTGCTATTCCAAGATTCTCTTTTTTGGGGGGTATAGTTACATTTTTGTCCTTCAGTTATTGATAAGTATTAAATTTGGTCCTTGTAATGTTAGGTTAAGCATGTTTAATCCTTAATTAATTAAATTTTTTATTGCTAATCCTTTTATATAAAAATATGTGAAATTTAAACTGTATTTAGAAGTATGCTATTTTTGAATATATAATAACAGTAAAAAATTAACATAATAATTTGACAATTGAATAGTTTAGCACTTAATAATTCATCAATAAGTGAAGATTCAAAATCAGAGGGATAAAAAATGCACCTATCAATTAATTGATGGTCAAAATATATTTAACCACAAATCACGATGACCAAAATCTGAATTTACCTATATTTGAGGGACTTAAAATGCTAATTCATTTTTTTGAAAAAACAAAGAGAGTAGCAAGTGTCAATCCCTTGAGAAAAATAACAAATACTAGAAGGGAAAGGTCCAAAATGCAACAACAGACTTTGTTTACTTTCAAACTCATCTCTCTGCTAAAAACATTTTCTCATGCAAACTTTCTCACCAACATGTGTCACTCTTCTCCCACGCGTCCATTCTCCTCTCCCTTTATATTCACTCCACCTTCTTCAGTCTTTTCTCACAATTTCTCATTTATTATTATTACCATTCTCCTCTTTCTTTACTTTTATATCAAAAAAATTAAAGAATCCAACCCTTCTTTACCATGGCTGAGCGCCACCAACAACACCAGCAACAAATGCAAGTTGGTCACCCAACTGATGCTATCAAGAGCCTTCTTCCTCAAAGGGGTCCTTCAAAATCCCAAGTCCTTGCTGTCGTCACTCTTTTCCCTGTCGGTGGGGCCCTTCTCTGCCTAGCTGGACTTACCCTCGCTGGAACTCTCACTGGCCTTGCCCTTGCGACACCCGTTTTCTTGCTGTTCAGCCCAGTTTTGGTCCCGGCTGCACTCACGATCGCGTTGGCGGTCACGGGTTTCTTGACATCTGGAGCGTTTGGGATAACGGCGTTGTCGTCGTTGTCGTGGATGATTAATTATATGAGGGGAATGAGGGGTTCAGGTGGAGTTGGAGAGCAGATGGAGCATGCAAAGAGGAGGGTGCAGGAAACTGCTGGACATATGGGACAGAGAGTTGGCCAGAAGATTCAAGACACTGCTAGAACTTGATCATCCAAAATTTTAATAATTAATGCTGCTGCTGTTGTGAAAATGAGATAAATTTCGAGTACTCTTAATGTCTCTGTTTTTTCGCTTTTAAATTAATCTGTGCATGTAATGTTATGCTTTTGTGTAGTGTTGAAGTGTTTGCAGCATTTAGTTTTCATCTAGTGTAATAAAATGTGTGTACTTTCTTTTCAGTAGCGCTTTCTTTTTTTATTTTGCATTTTCGTTTTTCATAACGTCGTTGGAATGAGATGATTTTATTAATTCCATAAAAATGATTTGATTCGATAAATGTGGTCAAAGAGAATTCAATTTGCGCTGAACTCTGTTGTATCCATTTGCGGTTTAGTTAAATGATTTGCTCATTAAAGGAAAAGGCATCTCTTCTTCTAAGTTCTATCAGGAGTTTCTCCAGTTTTATACTAAAATCTGACAGACAATCGTTTGTTAATCAGTTAATGTTACAATTTCAATCCAACCCATCTCAATCCAGCTGAATGGCATCCATCCCATAATATTCTGTATGGTCTTTTAATAGCTTTAGTTCACCTTAGAGAACTAGTCTTGTTTGTCAATGTCTTTATATTAGCTCTGCTCCCAGTGGCAGCTGGAAATTTTAAATAGTGTTGAATTTATATATATATTATATAATCTATATATATCGATAATATGTAATAATTCATATAATCTATATATTAAGGTTGTTAAATATGTAATATATGTCAATATGTAATATATATAATAATTGACGTATACCTGTGATATTTTTCGGTATAATTTTTTAAGAAAGGGCTGTTTGCTCCTGCATTTTGTCACATTTGGCTCCGCCACTGTTTGTTCCGTCCTGCATTTTGTCACATTTACTCTTTCAGTAGAAGAAAATTTAGAAAGTTGGTGCGGTTCTTTGCCACAGGAAGAGTTGAAGTGGTACTTCAATTGAAAAGTTTAGAATTGCAACATTGAAACTTCTCCGATATTTAGGGGGAAAGGACGAGTTTTGTGCTAAAGGTTACATTCTCTACAATGCTGTACTCCCTCCGTTCCCATTCTTCCTATTTATTTGCCAAAAATAGTAATTACAAAGTATGTGCCATTAAAAATAATCACTATTTTTTGGTTTGCCTGCACATAAAGTTATTTAACTATTCATCAATTTATTTAATAATCACCGGCTGAAAAAGCCTCTATTTATTGTGACAAAAATGGATGGTTATATTTGAGGACGGTCTAAAATAATTTTTTAAACGTATTCAAGATCAGTTTTGGTCCTTTAAATTTAGGCTTAAGTGACCAAAACGTCCTCAAACTTGGCATGAATTGCAACTTTAGTCCCCAAACTATTGCTACACTTCAAGACATCCCTAGCCTTGGTAAAATGAATGTAGTCACACGCCAACAGGCACGTGAGAGGTGCCATGTAAGCTTTTTTTTTTAAAAAAAAAGAAAAATCAATTTTGGAAACTTTATTAAAAAGTGAGTATATCTTTTTAAAATAAAAAAAACTAATTTTTTTTTAAATGTGGAAAACCCATTTTTTAAAAATAAATCTAGACTGGATTTTTTATTAAAAAATCTGGAACTTTTTAAATCTTGAAAATTGGGAAACCCGTTATTTTTTTTAAAAAAAAATAATCAGGAAAATTGATTTTTTTTAATTAAAAAACCTGGACTTTTTAAAAATCTGGAAAACTAAATAAACCCATTTTTCTAAAAAAGAATCTGAAAAATTGAATTTTTGATTAAAAACCTGGACTTTTTTAAAATCTGAGATATTGATTTTTTTAAGAATAAAGCGGAAAAATAATCATTTTTTTCTAGATTTAAAAACTAATCTAATTTTCCTGGATTATTTTTTTTTAAAATGGGTTTGCCACATTTTTAAAAAAAATCAGTTTTTCCAGTTATTTTTTAAAGAAGTGCCTTAAAAGAATCATGAAAATCTTGATTTTTTAGGACACTTTAAAAAAAAATATCAAGTTTTCATTTTTTTTAAAAAAAAAATCCATTTTTTTACAGAATTTTAATTAAAACTGTAGTTTTTAGTTTTTTTTTTAAATCAAATTTTTTAGATTTAAAATAAATATTTCATTGTTCCAGATTTTTTATTAAAAAAAATCAATTTTACATTTTTTTTTCAAAACAATTTATCTATGTGGAGGACACATAGGATGAAAATCTCATGTGGCATTAATATTTTACACGTAGAGGGCCACATAAGCCTTATTTTACAGCTGGACCATGCGACTACACTCACTCCAGGTCATGAGCTCAGTGGTGTAATAAAACCCATTTAGCCGAATTTAGGAGTGTCTTGAAGTCCATCAATAATTTGGGGACTGAAGTTGCAAAACGTGCCAAGTTCAGGGGCGTTTTAGTCACTTAAGCCTTAAATTTATTAAAATTGAACACATATAATTTTCGTCAACAATTTAACAAGATCTCGCAATTAAATTTAATGAGAACTATGAAAAAACAAAAAACGTCATAACTGCAACACCAACATTGCATCAAATATTTAAAAAAAAAAAAAAAAAAAAAAAATTGACCAAGAAACACTAGAGCGGGGGGCACCAAAGGGTAGCGATTGTTGGTTCCCTTGTCATCAAAAAGTACTCCCTCCAATCTCGTGATTCTTAGGATTCCGCAGATCTATTAAGAAATCAAAAAATGACATTAATTAAATGAGTTATTTACTAAAAAAGATCTTATCTCTCTTCAAAGGCTTCTTAAATATTTATTCAATCATTTATTAGACAAAAATAATTCTCAAAAAAAGATATTGATAGCTTCTTGATTTCTTAAAAAATTATTTATTTTGGATAAATCTAAACAAGCTAGAAATCATTTAAAGGGAACAGAAGAAAATAAAAATTACACCTCAATTTTTTTACCAAACATCTTAAATAAACCAAAAATAATATAAACAATAAAGTTTAAACTAGTTCTTTCATGATTCTCGTTATATAGAAAAATACTATATGTTTGTTAATTATTTGTTGTTATACCTTTCATGGGTACACGAGTGCGCAAAGTCTAGAGGTTCAAATCACGATTTGGGAAAGTAGAGTTGAAGTGTACATAGCTACATTAAAATTAGCTCATAAAAATATAATCTTCTCAACTCGCCGAATTTTGGGCGCAATAATCATACTCTTATTTATTAAATCGGCTTCTCTTAAGTTGATCAATTTCGGTCATATCTAAAACTTGAAATAATTTGAGTTAAGTATATAATTCAAATTGAACCATACAAATTTTGTCAAAATATTTAAGTTAAACAAACCAAAAATTTAGTCAGTATATTATATACATAACAACATCATATTTTGAGTGTCCATATAAGGGCGGCCAAGCGATCGGACTTACATCATAATTTACGAGCCCTTACCTAATTTAAGAAAAACATTGAAGAAATATTTTTTTAATAAGTTTTATTTGGTAATTTATAAAAACACAAACAATGAAATTAAAATTTTGTACGAGTTGAGCAGGTTAGAATATGATTCAATATTTACTTCATCCTGATCTAATTCATCACACATCCAATTATATTTGAGAAGCTAGTACCAATAGACATTGAAGAAGGGATGATTTCCTCTTAAGGCTCTACAACAAAAAAAATTGCAACACGCGAGATCTCTTCTTATAGGACAAGGAAATGGTGGGACCAGCGAGATGAACAAGTTGTGCAAAAAATTACTCTTTTTTCTCGATTCTGAAAAATTTGGGCGAAATAGGTTCTTTTGGAAAACTATGAATTTTGAATTTTCACTATTGGTTACTAGTTGAGCTCAACCCACCCCTCACCCACCCCCTCCCAAAGCGTCACTTTAATGGGTTGAGATAAGCTACTTTACAAAATCTTAGAGATAAGTAATATTTTGAAAAAGCTACTTTTGTAATGTGATTACTTTTGCAAAGTTCTTGTTTTTGAAAGTTACTACTTTCACAAAATGTCTAGTTTTGCAAAGTTGAGAGATAGGGGTGGTGGTAGGGAGGGGAGAGGTAAGGGTTGGGGTAGGTGGTGATAGGGGTAGGGGATGGCCGGGCGGTTTTCCAGAGAAAATATTTTCTTGGAAATTTCCTTCATACCAAAACACATATGTTGTGGGTTTTATCCATTACCTTTCTCGTATTGAGATCTTAGAATGTTGTACGCAGACCCCTTGCGAGGTTACTTTAGATAGTGATTTTTTTTGTATACGATTGACATCCACATTCTAAAGTTACTTAGTAACTCTAACTTCTTGGTGTTGGTCTTTTTCGAATGATTGATATATAGAGAAAAAAATTCTATATTTCCTATCTAAGCCCAACTAACTTGGGATAAGCAGCTTTTGGAACTTAAATCTGACTTTAATGAGCAACACTTACTCTTAGGGTCACCAAGGCTGGCTCCTTTGGCCACTTCGATCAGGATTTTCTCTCCCTTGATTCATGACCCTTGCAACTGAAGTAATCTCTCTGTGTTGGGACTTGAATTGAGCTCTGTATCCGCATTTTTTCCGCTAAGCTAAATCTTATCACTTGTCAACATATTCTAGTAAAGCCATAAAGACAACAAAAGTTTTCAAGCTAATAAGCAACTTGAGAAAGAGACTAAAGAAAGAAAAGAATTTAAAAGCCAGAAAGATAGGAGTACAAAGAGAGATCTTAAACAGTTGAAAAGAAAGAAATAGAACACTAATTGGAAATGAAGCATCGACTCCAGTGGCGGAGCCAGGATTTCCGCCGAGGAGTTCAAAATATAAAAAAGTAAACATACGAAGAAGCATAAGAGGGTTCAACATCTATTATATATACATAAAAAATAATTTTAACCTTGTAAAAACAGTGTTTTTTCCGCCGAGGGGGTTCGGATGAATACCCTCGACTCTATGTGGCTCCGCCACCGATCGACTCTATGAAGTCCAAACTGAATTTTTTGTTGGCTTTCGCAATTCATTCATGAATAATAATTCAAGGGCGTGAAGCGGGGGCTAGTCTTTAAGTAGCTGGCTTTCACGTAGCTACACCTATGTGAATAGTCTATAAAAGTTACAATATTCTCTTATTATTTTTCTCCAAAAACATATGTATGTTAAGACTAAAAGCTAGTTGTGAAACTTCTATTCTGCATCTCAATCAAGTAAGAAGCTCTAGTAAGAACTGTGTTTGCCATCCAATTCTTGACCCATGGCGAGAATACCTACCACTCTATGAATGGAGGCTCGATGAGTATCTTCACTTCATCAATTTCAAACTCATTTGATAGATCCAAATTTATGGTTTGTTTCGAGTTCACTCGGATCTTTCACTTGTATAGGTGCACCCAATGATGACGATAGGACACTTCGAACTTGGGTGCATATTCATATATATATTAAAGTAATTTTGTAAAACTGTAATATTTTCTATACGTGATCTAGGGAGAAGAGTATCGGTAAACGTGAACCCATACCCGTAGACCTAGATACTCCCCTGCCATGCATCCGTCACCCTATTTTTTTCTTCACAAAATTATACATACCCCCTATGATATATAATAAACTCACGGTCTCCTTGTAAAAGCCATGAAATTTAGGATCACGTTCATGTTCTTTTTCCACAAAAAACTAATTAAATCCGTAATATATATTTGTATATAAAATAAAAGCACACCCTAAGCAATAATGCAACATATAAATTTATTGCACTTAGTTAGGTACTCGATAAAGTTGTCACGATATTGCTTCGCGCCCAAAAATGAGAAAGGAGTATTATAACATGTACTATGCAATAAGTGTGCAAATTCTGTGCAAAGAATGTGTATGCAAAGAGGAAGAAATTGAGGCATATCTTGGGTGTATTTTTATATAAACTATATTTATTTAAGTATTGCTTTATATTAGAGAGCAGTTTGAAGCATATATTAACATTTTGACATCTGTTTTTCATAATTTCACCTTGGAACACTATTTGTTCATACCAATAACTAAGTCTGACGTTCATGGAATTTCCACTGAGTTGATCAACGCCAACCTCTTAATAAATTTTACAATAATCTTCCTCATGACGGATCAAACTGACACCTCACATACTTTTTTCTGGAATCAAATGTGCCTCACCTCTAGTCAAATGAACTGTAGAAAAATGAACTTTGATTTATGATTATCCTAAGCGGGACCTGTGAGGTTCTAGTAATTTAGTATTGATTGTACAAAGGGGTTGTGCGGGGGTGGGGGTGGATATTGTAACAAGATGAAAATTTGTGTTCTCTATAATAATTTAGTCATGCTTAGAGAAGTTTTTTACTCAGATTTTGCCCAAAAATCAAACTTGGATTCAAACTATCAACATACTGTTATGAAATCGAGAAAAAAAAATTAAAGAGAAAATTGATTGGAGAATAAACTATAACTCTTCGTATTGATTCTTAAATTGTTTCTTGTACGAAAATAAAAGAATACATCACTATTTATAAAGAAACGAAGAGAATTTTTTTTTCTTATAGATACTAAACTAAATAGTCTACAATTAATTTAGTAACTAAATTTAGAATGAAAATAAATATTCTATCATATTCATAGACTAAAAAGAGAGTAAAATTCTACCATTAATGTAAATCATAAAATATAAGGCAAGTAAATTCTAACAGGAATTTATTTTTCATAGAAACAATTCAAGAATCAATACAAAGAGTTATAGTCTAGCATTGCATTGCAATTTTATAACTATTTAGATTTATTACAAAATATTTTATAAAATATGTCTAGTTTCACTTCCAGAAATTAGCTATTGTCCACATCTGAAGCAGAAGACCCTAAATCCTTCGATAAAGAAAATTCTATGACTCTTTTATCTGGCACAATGGTAACTATCAAAGCTTCAAAGGTCGCAAGGGAAAACCACTGAACATGCAAATGAGGAAAAACAGAGTTACTTCAGTGTCGTCGCATCAAATGTGTTATTTTCCTCTCAGTACCTAAGTTCACGCGTATGAAGAAAAACTTATAAAAAGACGCTTTGAAAGAAGGTCTCATTAATGGGCGAATTTCGTTAATTCAAGATGAAAACTACTCCTATTATTTTCATGATTACTATTTATCCAATTTTCCTCCGATCAAAATGAATTATCAATAACATGACGTCTTGATTATTTCGACCCAACAAGTGGTATCAAAGTCAATGGTTCAACGAAGTCGAAGACAGGTTCAAGGCGGGTTCCAATCAAGCTGCAACCAATTTCACGATAATGAAGATTTTGTCCGGAGTACTACATGTGGAGGAAAATTTTCAGTCATATTTTCAACATTTCTGCTACTGCATCTTTAAAAAAAAAAAATAACTATTTTTAACCATGACAAGCAGCAGTAATGAAGATTATGTGAAGAAGGAGAATCAAGATTATTTTGCCCGAGAATCCAGGCCAAGGGAAGATTAGTTAGGGTTTGAACTGAATTTCCTACCTTGTTTGGATCATACTATAATTGTGTTTTACTTCGAAAATGCTTTTTTTTGTTGGAAAAGATTTTCGTGGTGGAAAAGGACTCTTCAATATCTATCTTTTTTCATGGAAGAGAAGTTTTGGACTTTTATAAAAATAAAAAGGGGAGATCTTTTCTTTTCATACAATAACTTCATAGCAGCCACAATGTAGTCCTCAAACGAAGTCTTGTTTAGGGGGAGATTATTCTCTTAATAGTTCTTATGCTTTCTTTTATATTAATTCTCATATATGTAGGCCGATATTATAATATATTATAAAATTATGTTTCTTTTATATTCTTTTTGTTTCTAATTTATCGTCATTCAAGATTTGCAACGGTTACCACAACATGACGCTCTGATTATTTTGATCATATATACCCTTTAGACATATAATTTTTCTTTTTTGCTTTTTTCACCTATTTTAACCAAAAAAAAAAAAACTGTTTAATTATATATTGTAGTCAGTTTTCACCAACTTGGAATTGAATTTTTCAAAAAATTTGTTCTGAAAACTCATCCCCCCCCCCCCCCCCCCCCCACACACACACACACAAAAAAAATTCATGTTCTTTTTCCTCCATAAATTTGATTAAATGTCCACAATATATACTTTGTATAATGAAGTGAAAACACTCACTTTTTTGGATCGATGGGAAAAATTCGTATTCTTTCGAAATTTGAGGCACTTTGGTAGTGGACATATATAGATGCCATGATTTCAACTTTCGGCAAAATAAAATAAAATAATAAATATATATATAAAAACTAGACTGTGCAAAGAGTGTGCAGATACTAGCCTCTAGATCAACCTAATGTAAGGTTTGTGTACATCCTACCCTTCGCAGACCCCACTTATGAGATTACACTAGGTATGTTGTTGTTGTAGAATGTAAATACTATTCAAATAGTGTATGCAAAGAGGAAGCAATGGGGGAAAATCTTCGGTATATTTTTATATAAATCATAATCATTTATATGTTAGCTTTGTAACATAGAAAGCAATCAAAACATTTTGTTAACATTTTGGCATCTGCGCTTAACAACTTCAACTCGGAGAGTATTTGTTCCTATAAAAAACTAAGTCTATTTATAAAGACTCCACAGAGTTGATCAATGACTACCTCTAAATAAACTGATTATATTCTTCCTCATGACCGATCAAACTCGCGCTCACGTACTTTTTGCTGGAATCAAAATGCACCCTGCCCCTAGTCAAATGAATTGCAGAAAAAAATGAATTTCGATTTATGATTACTCTAAGCTGGACATGTGAGGTACTAATAATATGATATTGACTGTGCAATTGGAGGGGGGGTGGGGGTACATTGTATCAGAGTGAAAAATTTTGTCCTCTGTAATAATATACATTGTCTTGCTTAGAGAACTTTTTCACTCAGATATTATCCAAAAAACAAACTTAGACTCAAACTATCATCTTAGATCCCGTTTAAACAGACAATTTTTCTTTTTCATTTTTTTAACTTTTTTTTTTAAATACTGTTTGAAACTATTTTATATATATAAATTTTCAGGAGGATTCCTGGGAGGTGTTGCACATAATTTTTGGAAAACACAAAACAGGGGGGAGTAAACCTTACCCCTGATATACAGACACAGATTGCAAGCAATGTTAGCAAAAAGAGAATTTCTAACAGTGTGTGTTTCACATTCTCTATTACTACAATGACTTATAAATCTAGCTTACAAAAAAGTTGGTTTTGTCATACCGTGGCCTCATACTAGGCAGCGGTCCCTCGTCCAAAATGTAAGGGCCAAGAGTTCCTACTGGTAATTAACCAACTAGTGTGAACTTGCACTCATCAGCCATCACCCCATAGAAATCGCTAGCTTTGAAAAGGACGGCCGGAACTCCGTTGTGTGTGGTGTATCTAGCCTGCACATCAAGATTCCCAAATTGATTTTTGTTATGGTATTGTATTGTATATAGGAGCTTGAATTGCTTTAGCATAATTAGAATTCTAAGGAATTTCCACTGTAGAATTGATCGCAAGGTTGTTGTCGTTGTTTTTCATCACCAGAGGAGCCTGCCTTGGAAGCCCTGGCGTCCCCATAGGAACGGAGCATGAAGCTCAGTTGCGATGGGATGAGAAAAAGATGCCCCTTAGGAAGTAACAGTATGAAATTGTACGGAGAGCTTATTTTCTAGAGAGAGAATCGACTAGGCTGTTAACTGCAATGTGGCTATTTGCATTTTTGTCATTAATGGCCGAAAACATAACTGTTTCAACGTGAAATTTAGTTTTTCATGTTCTTTTTCATCTATAAACTTGACTAAAATATCCACAATATATACTTGTGATTGTCTTTAGCAACATTGGATCGCTGGAGGAAACTCGAACCCCTTCAAAATTTGAGGCAGATTGATAGTGGACATATATAGATGCCACGGTTTCACCTTTCGTCCAAAAAAGAAAAAAAAAATATTACAACCTGAACTGTGTAATGAGTGTCCAAATATTGTGTAAATACTGTGCAAAGAGCGTGTATGCGAAGAGGAAGCAATGGGCAGATTTTCGGTATACTTTTATATATAAGTTACATTCATTTATATGTTGTTTAATATTAGAGAGAAGACGAAGCATTTCTTAACATTTTTGCATCCACTCTTTACTACTTCACCCATAGAAGAATATTTAGTCCTACTAAAAATTAGATCTATTTATGGAGACTCCGAATAAATTCATTATAGTCTTCTTCATGACCTTTCACTGACAGTCACATACTTTTTACTGGAACCATGATGTGCGCCACCTCTAGTAAAGTCTTGTGCTTCTTTAAAAATCTTTCACAGACATCTATGGCCTTCTCATATTTCAGTCGTGCAAAAGCTGTAAAGAAGAGAGAAAAAGGTAATTTATAGGATATTATACTGTTGCTAATATAGAAGAGTATATATTGGTAAAAGCAAATGCAACTAATCAATTTGTTAGCTATATTGTCGAGCGGTGTTCCAAATGTCCAATTGTTAAATTAGCTGCATGTCCCAACAGCCAAGTTAGGGAAACTAAAATTTTGGCCTTTATTGACTGCCTCTCTTAGTTGTGTCCACCTCTTTGCCATTTTTAATAGCCATAATCAAAAAAGCATTTACTTTCATTAGAGGTTTCTGCATCCTCATATAAGTATCGCCTATAACATCCAGCTCTGACTTGTGAATCTTTAGAGACTCCAATGTTGCTTATCTTTATAAATTTTAACATCTTTTTCGCAATTGCTTCATCTTTGACTAGTGCCCATCATCCTTATCAATCTCCACATTGTCATTCCCTTAAGTCCTACTCGATTCAGCACCATCACTATCCTTTCAGATTCTCTCTTTCTCTTCAACCTTTTTTTGTTATACTTTTCTGCATTGAATTATTGAATGTCCCCATATTTTGCAATATCTACAAAACTTTGGCACATTTTATCCTCGATTTTTTGATAAAATCCCTTAATCGGACTTGAATCAGCCTCAGAACAAACAAAGACCGATATGCGCCTTGGTTTAGTAAGAACCACCTTCACCCTTACTTTAGCCATACTTGGTCTAGATTTGTTTTTAGTGGCAAGGTCCAATGTTAGCGTTGTACCAATAGGACTCACTATTTGTTTCAAACAATTCCAAGAATGGCAATGATACGGTAGTTCCGGTAACAACACCCAAATTGGGACTATAGGAGAGTCCTCGTCTGATTTAAAATTCGGAGTCCATTTTTTAGCCACATTACTTGACCCTCGATTTCAACTGAACATATATACCATACATTTTTGCAATCATCTTCATTAGAGAAGTTTAAGAGAACTGTGCTAAAGTTAAAAACGCAATCATATTACCTCTGACCGTAATTTTCTCAGCAAAATTAGAGCGAATTTTTCAATTTTAGGATGAGCCCGAATGAATTTGCCAACTAGTGTGAACTTGCACTCGTCAGCCATCACCCCATAGAAATTGCTAGCATTGAAATGGACGGGGGAAACTCCATTGTCTATGGTGTATCTAGCCTTCACATTAGGATTCCCAAATCGATTTTTGTTAGGGTTTTGTACTGTAGGAGCTTGAATTTCTTTAGCATAATTAGAATTCTGAGGAATTTACACTGTAGAATTGATCGTAAGGTTGTTGTCGTTGGTTTTCATCAACAGAAGCGCCAGCTCCGAAAAAGATGTCCGTTAGGAAGTAACTATATGAACTTGTACGGAGGGCTTATTTCCTGGAGAGAGAGAATCAACTTGGTTGTTAACTGCAACGTCCCTGTTTGCATTTTTGTCATTAATGGCCGAAAACATAACTGTTTCAACTTAGAAATTGAGTTTTTCAGGTTCTAAAATATTGTTCTAACCATTTTTTCTAGTAAATAACTTCCCCCACCCAAAACAAATTCATGTTCTTTTTCATCTATAAACTTGATTAAAATATCCAAAATATATACTTGTATAATGAAGTGAAAACGCTCACCTTTTGAGATAGAAAGGAGGGAGAATGAATTTTGGAAGAAAAGAAGGGATGATCTAACAATTAAAATGTAATAATCATTAGACTAATCCAAGGAAGAAAAGAAATTGAACTCATATAAGAGATTACTTACCCAAGTAATTAAGAGGGTTCAATTAGAGAGATAAGAGGGTTTTCCACAAAGGAACCTAAAACCAAATGTTCATCCCAAAACTAACCATCTCTAATGTGAAAAAGACTATTTATATTAGTCTTGCAAAAATAACCAAATTACAAGAATGACCAAGTTATAAAAATAGCCACTTGAGCATATTAGTAATCTTGAAGTCTTGCTTCCATGCATCCTTTAAGTTCTCCAAGCTCATGATAGTTGGAAGTAGGGTTGTTCACGGTTTTGGTTAAAATCAAAACCAAATCGAAAATTTAACCAAATCGAATAAAAAAAATCGACATTTGGTTTGATTTGGTTTTAAATTTTAAAAACCGATAATATTTGGTTTGGTTATGGTTCTATTAAAAGTAACCAAACCAAACCAATAAATTATAAACATAAATTTTATAATTATTATATGTATAATATTAGTTTTTCAGAAATAATTATAAATATTTTATACCTTTTAATCATTAATTTGATTTTTGGTCTACTTATTTCACATGATTGTTTAAGGCTCATGTTTTTAAGAATATGTCCAAACCCATCTCTTTAAGTCTTTTAACTCTTTAAGTGTTAAGTGTAAACCTACTAACAGAAGCTCACGTTAGAGTCTAATGTCTTTAACTTAAATTTTTAGCCTTTCTTTGTCACCCATTTGATTTTAGATTGCTTCTTCTTCTTTTTTTTTTTGAATTTATACCTTTCTTTTTTCTTGTCTGAATGGATCCTAAACTTCTAATATTTTTCATATGAAAAGGACAGAGGTTGTAGATTTGGAGGTTCCTATAGAAGATACTTCAGTAACATCGAATTCATTTGCTGCAACTCAAGCACATGGTAATGCCTTAATACTTCTTTCGTGGGTAATCCTCCTAAAAAACATAAAAGAATAACTCCTTGTAGTCGAGACCCTAGCCTTGGGGATAATGATAGAAAAACATTTGAAGTTTGGGATCATTACACAAAGTTTTTTTAATAAATGGGAGAATTGAGGGCAAAATGCAAGTACTGCCCCAAAGTTTGGGATCATTACATAAAGTTTTTTTTTTATTTCATATATTTTCATTTTAATTTTAGGTAGTCTTTATGTTTAATTAATATGTATGCTTGTAACAACAACTAAAAGCTCCCATGCTCTACTTTATTTCCAGGTATATGTATTAAGATGACAAAAATGGTGTTGCCACTACTAAGTTAGTTTTTAGCTCTATATGTAATAGTTTAGCAACTTTGGGTAACTTGAGTACTATATTATCACTAATAGTGAAAATGTTTTTATGACGTATGTTCCACCTTAAAATATAAATAAAAGTTATCGTTTGAACCAAAAAAAGACATGTTTTTTTCAACTTTTTAATGTTTTACTAATAAGTCTCATGGCTGCTAGTCATAAACCGAAAAATCGAATCAAACCGAACCAAACTGGCAATAACCAAACCGTGGTTATTATTTTATTTGGTTTGGTTATGGTTTTAAACATTTAAAAACCGACTAAATTGGTTTGGTTATGGTTTTAATCAATAACCGACCCAAACCGAACCATGAACACCCCTAGTTGGAAGTATGCTCCAAAGTCCTCGATGACCTTTTTTGTTGTCATCACTTCCCTCATAAATCCATTTGAGCACGTTATGGACCTTAAAGGCTCTTTTAATAAATCTTGCATAATGCTTTAAACTTTTTGTGGGTGATTGAAAGCTTCCATATCCAAGATAGCCCACACCCTCACTCTTGACACCGATCTTGGCACCTCAATTTGCATCAGACTCCAATGCTGCTTATCTTTCTAAATTTTACCTTTTTTTCGCAATTGCTTCATCTTTGACTAGTGCCCATCTCCAAAGGTTTATATTTTCATAAAGAAAACAAAAATAAAATGATATGTTGATACTCAGATTCATTCAAACACACACAACATGCAATCTATTAGAATTGCCATTTATTTTATGGAACAGGTGGTGGTTCACATCGAAACAAAGAAATAGCACTTGCTCATTCAAACTAAGTAAATGTGTCTTAGAAGTTTGAATTTGGTTTCTGCTATCAAGTCTTATTTCTAACCATTCTTCAGGAAAAAAAAAATATGCTCTTAATCTTACCTGGAGCAATATAACAAAGTTCAAGTTTCATCAAAAGTTGAATGAACTTAGGGTAAATATCTCAAAAGGTCATTGAACTTTGAGAAACTATATAGTAAAGTCATTGAACTTTGCTACATATCAATAAAATCACTCAACTTTGGCCTATTATCTCATAAAATCACTCAACTACATATGTCATTAAAAAAATCTGACATGGCAATATTAATTAATTATTTTGTGCCATGTAGACGTGGGCCTCACAATAAAATAAAATAAATCTATATCTTTATACCCACATCCACTCACCAACCCTTCATCCAAAACCCATTTTTCCACAATAATAGACAATGAATATTATAAACTATCGAAATTAAGATTTATTTATACTAAAAACTGTAAAGAAAAGTACCATAAACTGTAAATTTTTGACATAAGATAATTAAGAATGTTAAAAGGTTCACTTAGTTTATATTGTGAGAAGTATAAGTGAAAAACATCACTTTGATCTCTCTCTCTCACACACACAAATAAAAGATACTTTATTTGTTTTGACAAGTGTCTAATTAAGTGCAGCATGGTGTAAAAAAAGATTATGAAAAGGAGAACTTCTTGTGGGTTTCAAAAGTTCCATGTGAAAGCATCGACTCAAATGCTAAATTATTTAAGCAACACATAACAATTTTGAAACAAAAAAGACGAGCACTAATCATAGCTGATTCATTGAAATTAAAACAATTTTAAACTATTTTAATGCTTGAAGTTTGTAAGGGCACGACAATAATCTATCTTATGGTATAGCAAATCATCCGTGTAACTAAGACAAAATGTCAGTACAAAATTGAACAAATATGTATATAGGTCTTGATGGTGAGAGCTTCAAAATTATCTACATTAATTTTAACACCAATAAAATTCGTTACTAGTGAAACCGATAAACATGAAAAGAGAGAGAAAAAAAAAAAAAAAAAAAAAAGAATAACTTAAAATTGCACATAGCTAGTCCGCCAAAAACCAAGAGGAGAGGATGCAAAATAGTGACGATATGGCTTTGAAGTATTGGGAATACATGCAATGTATTTAATCAAAATAAGTTGTTTTTTCATCTAAAACAAAGAGTTATTAGACCCACTAATTATAACAATTGTTGACTCATAGACACAGTAGGATTTAATCAAGGACTTGCAGGTTCGATAAAAATCCAATGCTTTGAACGTTGATTTATATGTTTGTGTAAAAACAAGTTTAATAAATACATATTTATATATTTCAAAATTCACTTTCTCATTTTATAATTTACGATGTTTAAATTATGAATTCGCCCACCTAAAGATATGGATTTATTTTATTTTATTGTGGATTTGGATGAAGGGTTGGTGCGGGGGTGTGGGTATAAAGATATAGATTTATTTTATTTTATTGTGGGGCTCAAGTCTACGTGGCACAAAATAATTAATTAATATTGTCATGTCAGATTTTTTTAATGACATATGTAATTGAGTGATTTTATGAGATAATAGGCCAAAGTTGAGTAATTTTATTGATATGTAGCAAAGTTTAATGACTTTACTACATAGTTTCTCAAAGTTCAATGACCTTTTGAGATATTTACCCAATGAACTTATGTATATGCGAGGAATTAGCTTATGTATCTTCCATTGCACCAGCCATCAGAATCAGCTTATTTTGCATCAAGTTTTATAACCCGTTGGCATTTACATCAAACGACAAGATAGACTGTAGTTCGAATCTAAGTTCTGGTTTTTGGACAGTATTCTGAGTGAGAAAGTTCTCTAAAGTGTGAATGACTATTTACATTATTACAGAGAGCATTAGTAATCTAACGAGGGAGAGCGAGACAGAATCGTGGGTTTAAGCTCTTGAGAAACGGGTCAGGCGAATTGGTTTTTAAATAAATGGGTGGGTTTGAGATACTTTGGTAGTGGACATTGTTTATATGGTTTCCTCTTTGGCCCAAAAGAGAAAATGGAGTATTATAACCTGGACGGTTGCAATGCTTATGCAAAGAATGTGCAAATAATGAATGCAATAGGGGCCAGATTTTCAATATTATTTTTATATGAGTCATATTTATTTAGATGTTGTTTTAATATAGAGAGCCGTCAAAGCATTTCATAACATTTTGGCATATGCTCTTAACAACTTCACGTAGGAAACTATTTGTTCCTACCAATAACTAGGTCTGTTCATGAAGACTACAGAGAGTTGTTCAAGGACAACCTCCGGATAGACTCATTATAGTCTTCTTCGTAACCTATCAAACTCACCGTATATACTTTTTACTGGAACAAAAATGCGCCCCACCTCTAGTCAAAATCTTGTGCTTCTTCGGAAAACTCTCACGGTTATCTATGGCCTACTCACCTTTTAGCGATGCAAAAACTGTAAAGAGGAGAAAGAAAAGGATTTTAGGATAATCATATTAAGGCTACTACAGAAGAATACATGCAGCTGATCAATTTGTAAGCTATATTACCATGTTGTGTTCCAAATGTTCAGTTGCTAAATTTGCATTTTCCAAGAGGCAAGTTGGGCAAACAAAAATTTTGGCCTTTGTTGACTGCCTCTTTTTGTCCCCACCTCTTCGCCAAAATCAAAGAAGCGTTTACATTCATCACAGGTTACTGCATCCTCATACGTATCGTCTATTATAACATCTAGGATTTTGGTGGCACTAACTTGTGAATCTTTAGAGACACCAATACTGCTTATCTCTAAAAGATTTGCCATCTTTTTCGCAATTGCTTTATTGCTGACTAGTCCCCATCCACAATTAGTCCTGTATGATGAAGTAGAAACATACCCACTTCTTTAGATTGTGTCTCAGCAACTTTAAATCGATGGGGAACACCCGAATCCCTTGGGACTTTTAGGCACTTTGGTAAGGGACATATATAGATGCCACAATTTCAACTTTCACCCAAAAAAGAAGAAGGAATATTATAACCTGGACTGCGCAAATATTGTGCAAAAAGTGTGTACGCAAAGAGGAATCAATAGGGGTAAATATTGTGCAAAAAGTGCGTACGCAAAGAGGAATCAATAGGTGCAGATCATCAGTATATTTATAAGTTATATTCATTTATATAGAGAGCAGTAGAAACATTTCTTAACATTTTCACATCTGCTCAACACAATTTCAACCCTAGAAGACTATCTTTTCCTAAAAATAAATAGGGCTGTTCATGGAGACTCCATAGAGTTGATCAAGGACAACCTCCGGATAAACTCATTGTAGTCCTCTAAATGACCTATCAAACTGGCCCTAACATACTTCTTACTGGAACCAAAATATGCTCCCCCTCTAGTTAAAATCTTGTGCTTCTTGAGGAAACTTTCACAGTCATCGGCCTTCTCACACTTCAGCCAGGCAAAAGCTATAAAGAAGAGGGAAAAAAAAAAAAAAAAAGCTAATTTTTAGGATATTATATTAAGACAACTACAGGTATATGCAGCTGATCAATTTGTAAGCTACATTACCAGGTTGTGTTCCAAATGTCCGATTGCTGAAGTTGCATTTGCCAACAGGCAAGTTAGGCAAACTAAAACTTTGGCCTTTGTTGGCTGCCTCTCTTAGTTGTGTCCACCTCTTCGCCATTTCTTGATAGCCATAATCAAAGAATTGTTTAATTTCATCGGTGGTTTCTGCATCCTCATAAGTATCGCTTATAACATCCAGGATTTTGGCAGCTCTGACTTGTGAATCTTTAGAGACACCAATGCTGCTTATCTCTATAAACTTTACCATCTTTCTCGCAATTGCTTCATCTTTGACAAGTGCCCATCTGCAAGATTAGCCAGCAAATTTCCATAAAATAAGAATCAAACGATATGTAGACACTCATGCCCATTCAAACACAGGTAACAAACAACCTATAAGAATGCCATCTATTTTGAGGGGCTGTCATAGTTCACATCGAAACAAAGAAACAGCACCGGCTCATTCAAACTAAAGTAAATGTGTCATTGAATTTGGTTTCTGCTATTAATTCTTACTTGGAAACAATACAAGAAAGTTCAGGTTTCATCAGAAGTTGTTTGGATGGAGGGAATTAACTCAAAGCTCCTAAAGATTGAGAATCATAGTAGTCCAAGATAAGTAACATACCCTAAGCGCATACCAGCATGTCCCGTGGATTTGGATAGGGTGAACAACATTATGTCATGGTCTGCCCGAGAAGAAATTGGAGTATACTGAGGCCAATAATAAGCTAGGTCATGGACCAATATTCCTCCATTCCCATTGAACACAGCTTCCCTGATTTCTCCATCAGGATTGTTTGGGTAAGTCACAAGCTCAATATAGGGCTCCTCTTTGTCAAAGTCATTGGCATCACCTCTCCACTTGTAGAGCCCAGATTTCAAGCATTCAGTGATCAGTGGGTATGACTGCAAGAAGTTAAAAGTATATATGAATATGTAAATTTATTCCTATATCATAACAGAACCATGTATCATGTGTTGTTTAAGACTTGCTAAAAGTAGCCAAGTTCCATTCTTGGAAAGTCACAAAATTAAAGCAAGATTAATGGCAGGATAGAAAGTTAAATTACTACATGACTTCATGTGCAGCCAAAATAAGAAACTCAATATTGAGCACCCTAATTTCAATGCTAAGTTCCAATATGCCTGCGGCTGCCAACTTTTCTCGAGTGAGAATAGAAGTTCATTACAGGTTAGAAAGTGTTCCACTGAGAAGGCAGGTTTACAAGTTGAAAGAAAAATGAACCTGTTATGGTGTAGTAGCTTTTTTTGCAGCCATTCGTGGTGATATCCTAAATAAACATCTTAACACAAAATATATACTTTAAATGGGAGAAATGGATGAATATTGCCTAAGTTGTCTAAGTAAGTTGTTTGACGGATTAATAATGTATCCAAGTAATAAAACGCACACGGAAGTCACTTAGAGCCTGTTTGGATGGGCTTAAAAAAAGCAACTTATAAGCTGCTTTAGATAAGCTAAGCCAAACGGGCCCAATTATTTTTTTGAGCTTATTTTAAGCACAAAATGGCTTATAAGCTGGCCAGCCAAACACTCAAAAAAGCTGAAAACAGCTTATTAAGCTGTTTTCAGCAACTTATAAGCCAATACAAACGGGCTCTTAATCAACTTTTTGCTTTCTAGGTCTGCAAGTGCTGATTCAGTTCTTGTCCATAAACGGTTGTAACATAAGAAACTAGAAATAAGGAAACAGAAACCAGATGCTTTTGTTACTTGAACAGTAATCTCTTTTGAACTTTCTTTCAGTATGAAGCATAGAGATGATGAATAATGGAATTAGATAACAGAAGGGAACAAAGACCATTAAGGATCTCTGGGTTGGAGATGACAGTGTGTCAATTTGTAGGGAAAACGTAAAATACGAGGAACATCAAATATTAAAAAAAGGGATCATTTAACAGGGTGCAAATAAGTAGGCACATCAAGGTACAAAGTCCGTTAAACATTTAAGAAAAGCATAGTTAAATTTTTTCCTTATACAGGAAGCAATATCAAACAGGAGATGTATAGAGCAGAAACATGCACCTCACTGAAACATAAGAACGATTCTAGTGAAGAACACTACTAGTACTACTTATCATGCATGGGTTGACCAGAAATGGAATGATCTGCTATTTTTAAAATCAATTGGGAAAGGAAAATTATAACATGCATCACCTACCGAATAATATGGGGCAGCAGATACAATACTCATTGGTTCGGGAGCATCGGAAGGACAGAGGGCATACAATACAGCCTGAAACAGTTGGGTAGATCCTGTCCCAACGACGATGTGTCGGTTCTCAGTCTCAGCATTCCCGACTAGATTGTGCAATCTAGTTACTGCATTTGCAAAAGCTGGTTCGAGGAACCAGCAAAGGTTCTTGGTATCTGAAAAATAACTAACAGATTGCCAACCAGTTATGACAACTGTAGTTCTGTCACCCATCTGCTTCCAGTAACTCTGGTACATAGTAGGATCACCGCTGCATTGAGTGCAATAAAACATAAAGAAACTCGTACAGTCTGAACATGGTGACAACAGAATCATGGAAAAAGATTCTCAAAACTCATTAAATTAAACACAAGCATTCTTAAATGAATAGGATCTTCCTCTATAATTAGTTGAATTCACAGGCACAGACAGTATTTACAAGGTATGGCAAGTAATAAGAGCATAAGTTTCGCAAATGAAGTTCGCAAACCCATGCAGCAACGTTTGGAAAGTTAGGTATAAAATAGTAACTGTGGCGATAAAAATAATTATTTGAGCAAGTAAATCTGAAGATCTTAATTAATATTTACGAAGCAGATTAAAGCAATTAGATTTACATAACAAATGCAACGTATAGTATCATATAATGGAGGAGGGTTGCAATCTAGATGGTGGTCCACCTTTGCTACGATATAAATTAATATGAAATAAAAAGTAGGTATGTAATGCAGAGTTGTGGACCACGCTCCACTAGAGGAACAATGGGATGAAAGAGATTTACATGCCAATACAAATTATACAAAACTTCTAATATTGTATATTTTTATTTTTATTTTTATTTTTACTCCACAATAAGCAAGAGATGAGTTCAAACGGTAAAACGTGATGAGTGAGGAGTTATAGCCGACCCCAACTTATTTCGAACTTTGCTTAGATTTGTAAAAATCAGGCCAAAGAAGAGAATTTCCTCCCATGCAGCTTCTGCATGTGAGGCCCCATGGGGCTTTTGAGGGACAATTTTCGAGTCTGTTCCCCTGTCTATCTAGGATCAGGCGAGGCAGAAGTGCCACCAAAATACATTCTTCACACTAAGGACTAAAAGGTAGTGACTTAAAAATGAGTCCAGAAAAGTTAGTAAGTGCAAAGACATGCCTCCAAAACATTTAAGACCAAGCAATGCACCCACTTTTCCAAAATGTATAAAGGGGTGGGTCTTAAAGTGCACTTCCCCCAAAAGCATTAGTCTTTAGATCTTCTGAAGGACAAAAGTGGATCTGTATGTATCAAATGCACTAAACCAAGAAAGACCAGCAAACATGCATCTAATTACAAGTAGAGTAAAAGTAACTTTAAGCTAACACGGTGGCTTTGGAATCCAGAATGACCACCTTATAAAGATTGGCAATATAAAATACTTAAATATTAAACTATAAAAAGATGTTTTCTTTGAGTAGTTTGAGGGTCCTCTAAAAAGTACGTAACACGAGAATGATGATGTCTGGTCAAGCAGAGGAACAAGGCCCACCATCCATGGTGGTCTGCGAGCAAAGGCCAAGCCAGAATTTTTAGTTTATGAATTCTGAATTATAATTCATTTTGATTATTGGGTGCACAATAAATTATCTGCACACACATATTAGCTGAATTTTTTAATACAAACACAAAATATGAGCCACAATTACTGGCTCTACCGAACACGTAACTACTACACGAGCTCCGCCTGGTTCGTGCATAGCAATAAAACCTAGCTTTGGGAACAGAGATCATTAAGTACGAAGTGAAGCATTCTCCACTATCACTATAAACAATTAGCACATTGGAAATCACAGCCCGCAAAGATCTGTCTTTGTCTCAACTAGCAACTGACATAAACGTAAACCACTCACTGCAATGGCTATAATGCTTTTGCTTCCTGCATCTTTTTAACTCAGTCAACAACTCTAACAACTCTAAGGCGGCCCCGTTTGTCCATAGATATCAAAAAAAAAAAAAACTTTTTTTAAAATTTTGGAGTTGGAGTTGGAATTGTGTTTGGCCATAGTATTTGAAATTGTAGTTTTTGATAAAATGTAATTGTAAAAAAATGAAAAAAGTAAAAAAAAATTGAAAAACAAATTTTTTGAGTTTTTGGTATTCCGGAATACAACTTCAAGTTGTATTCGAAATTCTTATGGCTAAACGCTGAAAAGTGAAAAAAATGAAGAAAAAATCCGGAATAAAGTGAATAATTCTTATGGCCAAACGCCTACTAAACAACACAGGAAGTAAAAAATAAACAAACCTGAAAAGCAAAGTAAAAACGAAAACACAACCTAAGGCCCCGTTTGTTCATAGATACCACAAAAAAAATCACTTTTTTTTAGAATTTTGGAGTTGGAGTTGGAGTTGTGTTTGATCATAGTTTTTGAAATTGTAATTTTTTGTGAAATGTAGTTGTAAAAAAGTGAAAAAAGTGAAAAATAAATTTTTTGAGTTTTTGGTATTCCGGAATACAACTTCAAGTTGTATTTGGAATTCTCATGGCCAAATGCTGATTCCGGAAAAAAGTGAAAAAAAATTCTGGAATAAAGTGAATAATTCTTATGGCCAAACGGGGGCTAAAACTCCTTCCCCTCCAACAATTCTTGCCTAACATTTTCACAGTAATTACCCGGGGGTGTTTATACCGAACTAAGTAATTTAGTTTAACATCTAAAATTAAAAGGAAAATTATATTTCACATGATATATATCTTGTGTGTGTAGAAAGTGATATATCTTGCATTTATCGGTTGGTGTAAGCGCGGATGCAATTTTACTCTTTTCCTCTTATGCTATATGACATAAGCCCCAATAGATTTTCGAATCTGGCCAATTTATTAGACCCTATTAACTGATAAAGTTAGAATACCCCCGCGCCCACGCAGAGTCCTCATAACCCTACCGATTCGGTAAAAAGGGTAAAGTAATAAAAATCAGAAAAACATCGAAACCCCTCCTCTCACGTCAGTTGAAAAACATGTCATCCATCCATCACCATTGATGTGTGATGACCTCCTTTGCAGGCAATAATGGCAAAGGAGCCTTAATTTTTCCTGGCTTTACAAGAAAAAAAAATGATTTTAAAAGAAAAAATAATACAGGAAACAGAAAAACTTGAGGAGGACAAGAAGTTTTGTGACATGCAGATCAGCTGTTGAACAGATCGGAACTGGAAAAAAAGCAAAACTAAAATTGTACATCAGAGAATGACCAAAAGCCCAAATACAAAATAAGGCAAAGATGACCTTTATCAATAGGTCATATATCCTTTTTGCAAGAAAAAAATTGATTTTCCACTCATGCATTCATGTATAAACCAGATAAAGCAACACGAATACGCTTGGGATCTATCATCATTCAAAAAAAAAAAAATAGAAGAATTTGGATGAGTATCTGATAAATATTTCAGGCATGCATGGAAGAAATGTTAAGCAGATTAGTAAAACATGATTAAACAACAGATTTTTTTGTTACTTACTGGTCCAGATTTATGAGCTTTTGTTGGATTTGCCCATCATTTGCTGGCTTAGGCTCCGGTGGATACGAAGATAAGGATGAAAGATGAGTCCCATTTTCTTTATCTGGCAGGTTAGACCATTCCAGCAGTAAATTTCCATCATGAATAAGCTTTAAGAGCAACCCCAAGTTAATCGCAACAGATACGACCAGCCAGTGTACTGCCCCCGGCAGGAACACCTGGCTTTTTATTTTCTTGGCATCTGCAACCTTGGTAGACATTTTTTCAACAAAGTTGTATATGAAAGTTGAAACGTATAGAGTGAAGTGAGAGGATGAGTGAGGGTTCTTGCTCTATGTTCTATTGTTATATATAGTGGACTTTGAACAGCTGGAAAGCGGTGGTACGTGAGAGTTGAGTACTCATTAACTCTAGGCCTAAAAAATTAGACTTGTTCCTGATTTTCTCCACTCAGTTCGCGTAGTCGTTACGATCCAGAGATAACAACAAGACAAAAAGAAAAATTGTCTTTGACGAATTTGCCTCCATGTAGTGCATGCACAATAGCAGTTATGAATATGAATGGATGTACGAAATTTATTACGGTAATCTTGAATGTTTGACTGATCATGTACAGATGGGTTATGATTCACAGTTGGGAGAAGATAACATTAAAGCGTTGGCTTTTTCTTGGGAAAAAATAAGGGTGGGAGTATTTTCAGGGAAAATTGAAGTTTGGTGAGTTGCTAAAAGCTTGGAAGTAGAAGAAGCACTATTAAATTGCAACTCTTCATCTTTAATACTCTTGATTGTCTTTATCTTATTCTATGCTATGTGAGAGTATATTAAATTTAATACAATTATTAGTTAATTTGAAAAGGGTATGCTTTTGATGGTTCTTGTGCGTGGACTTGGGCTAGTAGAGATGGGTTAAAAAGCTGCAACTCTTGATGGTAAGCCTGTGCCCAGTGGTGCACTCCCACTCCAACTTTTTTTGTTTTTTTTGTTTTGGCCTTTTCTTTTTCTTTTCATATTTTTTTTGGACTTTACAACCTTTTTAGATATTTTTACGATTTTATTACTTTGCATCCGTGGATTCTCTTTTTCCATTCATGACCAACTTCCATAAAAATATTCAAAAGAAAAAATAATGATAGTTAAAAGTAGGGGTGTCAATGTTTTTAAAAAAATCGACTTAATCGATCGAACCGTACTATATCGAACCAATATTTAGGTTTATTTTAATAAAATAGACAATTCATATAAATTTATAACCGTACAGAATAATTAGGTTGATTTTTTGTTTTATAAAATAAACCGAAAAAATATCAAACCGTACCGAATAAGTTTATATGTATAAAATATATTATATCTATTAAATTAAATAGAATAAAGTATCAAAATTTTCGCTTTGGGTATGGGATGATGAAAACGACTACAAGTCGGCAACATAATTAACACCTTAAGTTTCAACTCTGAAAGCTATTATACTGCTATTGAAATTAAATTAGTTCTAGCATCTCGAGTAGTAACTAGCTTGTAAGCTATAAGGTATTTCAACGATCTTGGATATAAAGCTACAAACTATTAGATATCTTTTCTCTCGTATGATTTTAAATTTCTCTTATTGAATACTTAATCTTAGTAGACTCAGTTCTTGAGTCCCATCTTGATTGCTTTTTGCCCCCTCGTGCGAGCTAAATTATACTTTTTGTCTTTGCTTAACATTATTTTACACTATTGTAAAATAGTGGGATTAATCTTTATTCTTGTTAATATTATTTTACACTATTGTAAAATAGTGGATCAATTTTTATTCTTGTCGTCTTTCATGTTTTTTTGATTCATCACCTTTTACTAGTGACTATAACATGATGTTTTTTTTAAAAAAAAATGAAAATTAACTGAACCGTACCGATATTAAAGAGAAACCGAGATGATGGGACGGTTTTAAAAAGTTTAATTTTGGTTCTACAAAATGAAATAACTGAAAATTAGTATGGTATAAATTTTATAAAATAACCGCTTGAACCATACCATTGACCCCCCTAGTTAAAAGAACACATGCTATAATAAATGTTTAAGTTCTATATATTAACAGTATAAAAAATATTTACATAAAAAAAAGGGCAGTCTTGTGCCAAAAATATTTATAATTTTTTTATTAATTATAATTTATAAATAATTAATATATTATTATTAAAATTCACCAATAATATATATATTCCTTTTGTCTCAAAAAGATTATCCTCTTTTGATTTGGCACAAAGTTTAAAAAATGAAGAAAGATTTTTGAAATATGTGATCCAAAATAAGCCTTAAATATTTATGTATCTGTAAATCATTTTATAAAATTAAATTATTTCTAAATATATAAAGAAAATATTTTTTTTGAAATAAATTAAAAAAAAATCTTTTTGGAACGGAAGAAGTACCATAGAACTTTAACAAATGGGTTAGCACTTTACAATGGTGCTTCCGAGGTAACAGCCTGTTGCCTAACCCAAACTCATGATGTGACATTTCGTTGTAACTCTAGTTTTGCTTCAGGATTGAATTGTGTCTTTTCTTATTAAAATAAAATAAAAAAATACAGCTTCCAATTTTCTCAAATAATTGAAGACCATTATAACTTTATTGAATTATGTCTTTCCTTATTAAAAAGAAAAACCGCGTCCACTTTTCTCAAATAATTAAAGACCATTATAACTTTAAATGACTACATTATTTCTACTGTGATTGTTGTTTGCAATGTGAATGAAATATTAGTGCAAGATAGGGGTCAAAATCTTGTCCGTTTTGAATTACAAAGTGATCATAAATCTCACTCATACCCGTCAAGATCTCGTTCTAATTGAGATTGACCGTGGTAGACTTAAATTTGACTAGCTCTTTAGGTTGACTATAATCACATCGATCACATACAATATAGTTTGTTTTTTGTTCGACAAATCATTCGATGTTTCAGCTTTGTGATCGATAGTTGATACGTTTAGGTTAATGCTTACATTTTCAATTTTGTTTCATGTTCCTGTTGAAACTTGCAACTTTGATGTTAATTTTGTGTGATATGTTTAATTTGTTTAATTATTGATCTCAAGTTTACCCCATTTAGGCCATTGTGACCAAAATAGTGTGGCCAAAAGACCTTTCCGAAAAAAAGAGATAATTGTTGTAGGTAAAGAGTTAGTGCAAAATTAACTCTATTAAATGAACTCTATTAAATAAACCTTCGCGATACAGTTAAGGAGAGTTTATACAGTCAATTTCAAATTGGTTGGAATTGAAGCGTTATATTTATTATACTACATTCTTGACGTTACAAATTTAATACGGAATTACGAAAATCTATTACTCCTAACTGAAATCCCTTTTAAAAATTTATTATTCTAGGTGAAAGAATGTATGTGTGTGTGGAGATGTCCATTTTAAAATATTTATTGTGGTGATGTAAAGTAACAGGGCGAGGTAGCAGATAGTTGGGGTTAGTAGGACCAACTCAAGAACTTTTCTTGGCCTAAACTCAGTATTTGTCTTGAAAAATTCATTGAATATGTATAAATTTTTAATTTAGAACCAAGAATCAACTTAAGCGAATTAAATTCAACCCATGTTGTAAATCCTGACTCCGCCTCTAAAAGTAAGCACATGTAAACTCTTGAATTATAGAAGAAAAAAAAAACTTGTGAAACACGACACTCTAGAGTAATTCATCATCAATTTCTTCAATTTAAAAACGAATAAAGCTCAGCTGTGATTGAGAATATCAGTCATAAATAATTAACAACTCACTGACGAACTTCACATTCACTGTGCAACCACAAAAATTCAAATCATATTATTATGGATAATAAAGCTCATATTAATACCGTCCAAACTCATCAGTCATCACCACATGATGTTCGAAGTTTAAGGAAATCAATATTAGATGTCTTTCCTGTCAGTTGTCAGTGAGATTATCTAGGAGAGAAAGAACAAAGTTTAGAGGTGCTTTTGTAATTTTTTCAACCCGAGAGTACATATGATGTGATAAAAAAAAGTTGCAAGAATGTCGATGTTAAACCAAACTCATCCCAATTTCGTCATCGCTGACTCATGTACTTAGCCTTTTTCCTGATTTGGATCATCATAATCCTAGTCTGATTTTTGTGGTCAGCTTAACTAAATGGATTCTGTCTTCATAAAATTTGTTCTTATGTTAAGAAACGAGGCTGACCAGTCAAACAAAGGGCCGAGGGCATATAGCTGAGTAAGGAATTTGCTTCCCAAATTCTCGAATTATTGTGAAAATGACTTTCTCACTGTACATATTTCTTACACTACTACGTTAATAAGTAATCTTCAATCACATGCTCTAGGATTAATTATTCAACATGCCTGAGCTGATAACTTAGAAAAGAATGTGAAAACTTGCGATATCTAGGTGAGCACACCAATATCTAGGTAAGTACACCAAAAGTATAAAAACTACTACCAAAATGCTTTACCGGATGTGTTTTATTGTTCTTTGTTTTGAAGCTCTTCGCGCTTATAGTTTATAATAAATATAAGTTCAGCATATTATTAGATTAATTTGTCCTATAACAAATATTTTTTCATATCACTTTTGATATGGTAATCTCAAAAGGATTAACTTATAACACAAATACTATAACAATTTTTACACCATTAATATACTTTAACTGCTAACATAAAAGTATTTATTTTTATTTAATAAACTATCAATTTAACCGTGATGTAGATACAATCAAACCTCTCTATAACAGCATCGTTGGTTTCGAAATTTTTCAGCTGTTATAGAGAATTGATGTTATACACCTATAACAGCATTTGTTATTAAAATAGTATTTAGTTGGCTGTTATAGCAAAAAAGATGCATAAAATCTATTTAGTTTTTAGTTTTAATGTTTTCAAAAATAACAAATTATTTAAATTTTAAATCTCAGAGATATGAATACTTCACTAACTAAACATTAAAGAAAGTTAGTACAATTTGAATATATCCATAACTGAATGTATAAAGTTTTAAGCTCTACGGCACACATTTTAAATCTACAGTACTTGAAAAATAAATTCTTTCAAGATTGATGGAAGAAATTCATAATTGTAGCTTGTTTCGTAGAATCCAATCTTTTAGTGTGATATAATGCTTGAATTTATGAAGATTTGCGTCCAAACTTTCAGCAAATGGGTATCCAATTGCTTTCCCTTGAAGAGAATCTAAGAGTTGAACCGTTGAATCTTCTAACTCAGTCCAAGTAACAATAGGTTGAGGTTCTTCATCAGCACTTTCATTGTCGTCTTCGGCTTCCATATTCTCTTGTTCTATTTTTATAAAGATGGTTAATTATTAAATTACCAAAAAAAGCAGATAGCTGTTATATAGGGGGTAATTTTACAAAGAGCGTACTGTTATAAGGTTGGTTGTTCTTTGTCATAAGTAAAATGTTGTTATAAAGAAGTAAAATATAACATAAAAAATCGGTTCCGAAAAATCTTACATTTGTTATAAAGAGGTGTTGTTATATGCGGATCTTTGTTAGAGAGGTCTGACTGTAATTATATATTGTTGGAGGTTATTTTATCCAGATATTATAAAAATATTCTTCATTATCAGTGTATACAGGTAAACTCCTCGAAAAGTTAGAATAATAACCTAGCTATTATAATGTATAAGCTAGTTGTTAAACGTACGTATTGTATTTTAAAAATAAATAAATTCTCGGTATATATATAGCTTAAAACTTTTTTTTTTGTACTTCCTTTTAGTATGAGGAGGTCCGAGACAGGAGGATTGATAAGAGAAATTCCAATAGAATCTCAATAAAGTATGAGAAAATGATCTCATTTGCACACTTCAATCTAAATTAGAAAATGATTCTAAAAAAATCATGTGTTTTATTAATTATAATTTTCCTGCATGATTTTTTAAAATCTTTTATGAGAAAGATCATATAACTAAATATCATTTGGAATGAACTATAAAATCAAATCTATTTAATCTAGCCTCGTAAAATATAACTATCCATTTAGATAAATGTATACACATAATTACATGTTTGTGCGTAGTGGGACTATTGGAACTTAAGAATAAATTTTCACTTTCTAAATATCTTGAAGAATATGCATTATTTATTTCATGCGTACCCTAAACCCCAAATTCGCACAGAAACACCACATGTGGACGGACATGTTTCAACATAAAATTAATTAAAGTGGTTAAACATTGATCAAATAAACATTTAACCCTTGGTATAATGTGATTCAATGATGAAGATTTGATTTGTCCAAAAAAAACTTTTACCGTCCATGCTTTTCATATACTACTATGAACGTCTCTGTCATTCCCATTGTATCTTTAATTAATTACCTAATGAATTTTTTGAAAAGCAAATGTTTTCTTGTTTTAATGAGACCTAAAAGTAGCGACATATCATCAATAAAAGCACTGGCTTTTGGGGGCAAGTAAAATAAGATCAACCTTTCATGTCTAAACACTAAGCAACAGAAAGTTTCACATTATAGTGTTTCCAGTTTAGGGAAAGGAAAATCTCATATTGATGTTTTTGATGTAGTAATGAGCGTGTTCAAATTTACCTTTTTTTCTTCCTAGATAGTATTCCCTTTGGATAAAAAAAAAGTGTCCACTTAACCTTTTTTCTTGAGTCAAAAAAGTATACACTTATCAAATCAAGAAAGAATTAAACTTATTTTTTCAGATTTGCCCCTATTTAGTGTTATATGATCAAATCTCAATGTCTATTTAATTAGGGATAGTTTAGTCAAATTACCTAATTGTCTAGGAGTTAATATTTTCTTAAGGGGTGTGCAAATGGCTAAGTGAACTCTTTTTTTGATTCGGAGGGATTATTAATTTAACAATACTAGCATTTGTTATTATTCTAAGGGTTAAGTTCTTTACAATATCTTTAATAAACTCTAGTTATCTTTGATTTACTACCTAAACTATACGAATTAATATAGTTTGGTGTAATAACAAATGTGAGTACGTTTTATTACCTGTAGAATGTTATGTCATATTTTTGTTATGCTAAATCAATTATTGGGAATCTGTTTAATTCAGACAAGAATTTCGTCTTTATTGTGAATCTTGCTTCATGTCTAAGTAGTTTCAGGAGTTCATTGAAATGTACAAGACTATAAGAATGTGCGAAACATAACCTTGTGTCGTCTATTTTACACCTAAAGACCAGGTTAAGTAAAACTCCATGCTCGGGTCCACAAAATCAGAACACTGCAAAAGTTAAGAATAGGTCACTATCTGTGGAACTGTGGAAGGACCATTTTGTGTTGATGTGCAACAGTGCAAGAGAGAGCTAAATCATGCTAATCGTTTATACCAAGAATGTTCAGAATGAATAGTAAATGCATGGGATGTGGTAGCTCAGCTTAGATCACATATAAATGAAGAAGTAGATTTTTGCCGCGTATCTTAATGTATTATAATAGATAATTTACTTTATTTTTAAATTATTAAAATTCACTTTTTGATGAACAACTACCTACTGCTCCTTACCTTTTATTTTATATGATTTTAGTTTGACGAGACGCAGAGTTTAAGAAAGTAAGAAAGACTCTTAAATCGTACAGATTAAATTAAAGACATGTATAATGTCTTTAAAATCTTTCTTTGAATTTTGTGATTTTAAATTTGAGAAGAGAAATATTGAGACTAAAAAGTTATTAAACATAAAAGTGATACTATTATTTTAAAACAGACTAATCAAACAGAAGACCTAAATTAAAATTGAGGAAGCATCTTTTAAATTACTTGATAGTATAAAAGCAGTGTAAGTTGAAACTCTTTTGCAATTAAGACCAAACGAAATGCACATATATTCAATTTTGGGACTAATATTTAAGTCATATTTATAGTGCGTAAAATTTGCAAGATTATCTTTTTCGAAATAACTTCGTAACACCTGGTGTTTGAAGTGACATATGGATTAAATTCAGTTATTTTTGCTTGCCCTCCAACTTCTTTTACGTAAACTTCAACCATATGAAAATTCAAACGTCATATATTTTAAATTATTTTAAAATAAATAAACGTGCAAAACCTTCTGGGTACAAATTAAATATATCCACGTAAGGTACTCTCACATTAAGGCTGGTCACTATCTTTTGTTGGCCCAAAATGTAGAAGTGGTCCTATAAATGTAGAAGTGGTCCTATAAGAAAGAAGAAGGAAAGGCTACAAAAGGCTTACTAGTCTTAGACCTTGACCCTTGAGGCCTCACCTATGATTGATGATTAATGGTCCTCCTCAACTTGCGCCATTAGCCTCAGGCCCATTACTACTCTGAAGATGCTACGTGGCTATCAGAGTGACCTTTTACTATTTCTAAAATTGAGGTCTCTTAGTTAATATATATAGAGAACTTGGAAATGTCCACTTATGGTCCAAGTCTAAATTACTAACTATAAATTGACCAAGCATATCAAACGTATTAAATGGAAAACATGCGCTCCAAGACTTACTACATACTGTATTTATTATTATTTCATATATAGACCTTGATTTTATTCACATTGATCGACTGATTCATAATACTACGTGACGTTATACATTATTTTACTTCTACTATTTTCTGCTTATCAAGTTGCTATAATTTTCTTAAATATGCATAAGTGAATGGTATAACTATTCAATATTTGGAACTTATTGCCTGACTAACCTGAATTCGCTCCATGTAAGATTCATTATAGGGGGAAGCACTCTCCATTAAGAATTTCTTTTCCCATTTTCAGGATGTGAATTGAAGATCTTCCGTAATTAAGGATGAAGGGGTGTACATCTTGTTATCATTTATGGACACTTACATAAGTGGATAGTGGCTTGCTGATGAATTTTGCTTATCTAACAGGATATATTTTGTTATTTGAAAGATCAAGAAGAATATTATTTAAAACTTTCATCTCCTTTTTCTCTTCTTGCCCCAATTAAAAAGGCAAATGCATTTATAGCTTACCGAAGGGCAGTATCCTTTTAAAGAGTTAAAAAACAATAGTGGAGAAGGAAAGCTGCAATTATAAACACCTCTATTTGTGGAGGTTGAATAAAGGGGCATCCACCCACTATGAACCGAAAAGTTTATATGTTTTCATGTGTAGATTATTGAGATTCCCATAGAATATTCACCAAAGAAGTACGTCCTTCAAACTTCAAAGTTGTTGAAACTTGAAGAGATGATAGATTACATTATGCATTAGACTCTGTTATTTGTCAATTAATAAACTTTATTCTAAGCCAAAACCTATTAGTCAGTTATATGAATCTCATATCATGATGAATCCTGCTAAGTCAATTACGATTTACTAATAAAAAGTTATGTTATGCTGATATTGCTGCTAAGTCAATTACGATTTACTAATAAAAAGTTTCAGTAGTACAATCATCAATAACATCAGTAGTACAACACTAGATTCTTGCTGTATCATGTTTATCACGTTATGCTACGCTGATATTGACACGCCATTTATCTTATCTAATTAAACTTTCACTAACTAAAAGATTATTAAGTTGATGCTTTTCATCGACATGTATTTTTACATAGAGAAAAAGAGACAAACTCAGTGCTGCTTTGCGTCTAAAAAGAGACTTTGACACACAACTTTTTTCCTATATCTAAATGTTTTATGCTTTTCCTTAAGACATTGCCCAGCAGGCTAAGCAAAGTTTCCTTAGCTGATGAAGCTCAAAATATCCAACTTTAAGTAGCGTAACCCAAAGTGATAAGACACAGTGTATATGCAGAAACTTGTCCATTTCGTCCATGCAAAGCTTGTGCTGTTTTGTAGACTCTATGGGCTTTGTTAGTGTGTCCAATGAGCCATTTCTTACCCAATAAGCTTGAACAAATGAGACCGCTTCAAGAAGTTGATGGGCTTGTCACAAACAGGCCTTCCCTCTCACTTCTAAATGTGCAAATACATGACAAATTTAACAACAAATGCTGATGCTTATGGAGTTTGTAGTTGTGAACTGGACCATTTTGACTAGGACAGTATCTGATCTTGGGCCTTGCAATGTAAAAAAAAAGCTGATTTTCCCAAAGGAAGTTGTTTCTGAAAAATACTAGGTTTTTTTTTTTTTTTTTTCCTTTTTAAGTTTTGGACTTATTTGGACTGCCAATCGAGTTAATCTAGGTTGTATGAACTTCTATGAAGTATGTGTAATTAAACAATAGGTTGTTTAATTAGAAGAGACCCCATACTATAGATTATCAGATAAAAGTGTTGAATAAGTGGAGTATGTACCAGTTTTAACTTTCCCAATAAAGTCTTACCATTAAGCGATTAAGTTAATGACGAAAATTAAATATATAATCATAGGTGGCATCTTTAATCATCACAAGTGTGCTTCTAGTAGATGGAACTTTCGTTTCTGCAAAATTTACCCCATGAGTTACTAATTGGCTCGAGCTTGGAACATCATAAAGAAGGAAATGAGTGGTAACTCTATTTCATAATGATGTTTACCACGGTTGAAGCTTTCAGCAGGAGAAATGAAGGATGGAAAAGTAAACGGAAGCATAATTGAGCATTACAATATGATTTAAACTCGTAATTTACACTTAAAGATCTTCAAAATTTTAGTATAATTACAAAAAGGGGGAGGAATGTGTAATTCAGGTATCAGAACTCAGAACACATACTTAATTTCAGACAATCTTGAAGAATTAGGCGATGGAACTTGAACCACGACCATATTATCTTCGTAACTAAAATCAACAGAGACTCCGTTAATCATACACAATAACGGCTTCTCAGATGCGAACACCCTCATCTCACCACTCCCTTTCACTCCTATTCGTACTGAACTTTCGCCATTATCATCGTCATTGTACACAAGAGAGTCGATTGCACCACCAGAATTGAGCATGTTCACCAATCCAATTGGCGCAAACTGTGCTGATTTTTTCAACAACACTGCTACAGGGCTTACCGTTAGCAGCTCATAGTCGAATGGCTGAAGAGTAATCTCCACATTATCAGACAACTTCAAGAGCTTTAGCTTCTTCTGGCAATACATGTACACCGCGAAAATGTTCACTCCTTCCACAGAAATCGGATTTCTTCCATTGCTCCATTCAACATCTTTTGGACTAACCAAACATGTCACTGCCACTGAATACTCACTCGCGCTTTTGTTTTTCCTTAAAACAGGGCACCATCCTCCTCCTTGACAATTAAATGCTCCAAGAACTCCGCTAAACTATAGCCATTATTCCCAGAAATAACACAATAAGATAAAATTTTGATCAATAAATTGCTAAAAGGCATGAATTAAATTCTTAAGATTAATGCTTACTTTATTAAGGTTCCAAATTTTAAGCATAGTTTTGCCATCGTGTAAAGGGTCTTCAAACAGGCAATCTCTAGTTGGCAGTGCATAATGTTGACAACGGAGAATGGAACCATCAGGCAAGATCAATGTTTTCAGCAATTGGAAGTTGTGTTTGCCCACTGAGTCGCTTACATATACGGGTCCTCCTGAGATGGCTCGAGA
Organism: Lycium ferocissimum; assembly: GCF_029784015.1. Lineage (NCBI taxonomy): Eukaryota > Viridiplantae > Streptophyta > Magnoliopsida > Solanales > Solanaceae > Lycium > Lycium ferocissimum. The sequence goes on along the minus strand of NC_081346.1, from coordinate 11,045,100 downwards.
GGCGGCATGAAACTCAGCACAAGGGTGAGTAGATTGGAACATGTCCCAATCAGGCTGGATGAAATTTCCCATCCACAGACTGTTGTAAGCACAATGTACCATGTGACATCCTTGCAACCAAAATGTCCCATTGGGATCACCAGATGGATCAGTGCACCAAAAATCATCTCCTGCAAAAGTAGTATTAGTGAACTGAAAAATAAGACAGTTTATGTGATACAACATGTTAATATACGCTGATTGTGTAGTTTATGTGATACAACATGTTAACATACGCTGATTGTGTATTTTTATTTTGTTTATATAAATCCCTTTTTAAATGTTTGAGACATACCTACGCGTCCTAGAGAAATGGTCTCTGTCCCAAGGTACATAAAGTCATTGCAATGTTCCATGCTAGCAATCACGCCATTCCCTTTAAAATGTTTCCTTATTGAAGCGTTTAAGGCATTGTAGTATGATTTAGCCAGTTCCACTCGTCCTCCGTAATCCTCTGATAACATCTCCAGCAACTGCATTGACAAGTATGTGAATCATAAACATTGTAGCGTTAGTCAAGCAGATAGAAACGAAAAAGAAAAAGAATAGAAGATCAATATTTATTATTGAACTTTTGAGAACTTACGTGAATAACATCCACCTTGACTCCATCAATCCCAGCTGATTCAAGATGCGAGTGCAACCCTTCGTACAATTGGTGCACCTTCTCTGGTGGGACCAATCCAACTCCATTGTTCACAATCTTGTCCACAGCCAAATCCTCCATAGTCATCTGCAAACCCTGTGATAGCTTAGGACTAATGACCCTACTATCTGGCATGTTTGGCACATTAGGCCTAATCCCGCCCCAGTACCCACACAGTGCATGCCACACATATACATGTTCTACACTCTTAAATTCCTCTTTTAGGTCCTCAATAAATGCCCTCATCCCCTTTCCCTTATGACTCTCATAGTCCCTAAATTTGTAATTCTCTTCAAATTTTATTAACCTACATGGCATCTGTTCACCAGCAGCAGTCCTGTTCATCCCTTCTTGATCAGTTATTGGATCATCGTCATCGTGGCAAATTGATTGCCACCCATCATCAATTAGGACTAATCCTGGAGGGCACCCACCCTCTACTAGGCCCTTAACCCCTTCCCATACCCCTTTTGGATTTACCGTAAGGTAAAAAGCATCCCAAGTGCACCAACCAAATTTATCAACTATACCTGGAGGAGATTTTTCTTCTAACAACTTAAAAGTCCCTAAATGTAATCTAATAATCTTCATAGCATTTTTCACCATTTCGTACGGGTCCTCACCTACGTGCATATAAATGCAAGTCCGAAACCTGGATTCACGAACTTTACTTGATCCACTTTCCACGCAAATGTCCAAATTATCATCCTGTCCAGGTTGGAATGAGGCTCTAAAGGAACCTTCTAGAATTGGAAGTAGCAAAACATAAGGACGGCCGTTTTCGGATTTGTCTAGTACTATCATTTGTGTCTCGTGTTGAATGTCTCTGCCATTTTGGCCTACCCAGTGTGTGGTCCACCATACTTTGAACCTGAATATGCTCATGAACCTTATGTTCTTGAGCTTGCCTATAGGGACCACGTGGCAGCTTCTGGCCTCGTCGGAGTCAAATCCGACGAAGCAGCCGATTGTAAAATCTTTGGAGATGAATGGTGATGGAGTGGCAATGATTTTAGCAGGGACATGAGTAAGTATAGGATGACCATTGGCTAAAAACTCAGTGCCTTCAAGGGTGATGGACAAAGGCTTTGTGTTATCATCTATTAGCCTGGCCATTACTTGTGAGGCATTCTTGTTCAAGCTTGGAGCCATGGAAACAGAGAAACAAAGGTATTTAAGAAGTGTCTAGAAATGGAGTGGTTACTATAGGAGTTGAAGAGGAGGACGAAGGTTAATTTGAGAGTTTGTTAATTAGTTGTCACACGTGACGATCAATGCTTCTATACAGAACTGTATATATAGATGATTTCTCTCACCCACTCCCGTTCCAGAAGTGTGTGTAGGAGTGAAAAAAGTCTATTAAAAAAAGTTGACCACTGGTTATGGTTGGGCACGGTTGGTTAAAGGAAATTATGAGCCGAATATTCTACAAGTCAAGTTTTAGTGAATTGTTTTTCGGTTTCAAATATTGTTATTTTATATTTTTCCAGAATTGTTAGTATTGCATTTTTTTCGCATAACTTCTCGACTTTAACCAGAAATGGAACCAATTTTCCTTGAAGTTAATTGCGTATGCCTACAGTATTTTAATTCGGCAGGAGATTGTGAATTTTGAGATACCTAAGCTAAGATAACTAGATAGGCTGCATCAACACTTCTTAAATCAAACATCATACACTATTCCCGCTTCAGTTTTGGAGACCATTGAACAGGAAAATATATTCATGGATATGACGTGAATTTGGGCAAAGTACTACCAAAGTTCTTTTCTTTTTTAATTCTTCCGTTCTTTCCAGACCTCCTTTCATTTGTTGTTTTCTCTGGATGATTCTATGGGACATCACTTGCTTTTAATGTACGAAATAAAGAAAAGATGTTTCTAGTAGTTATATTGGCCTAGTCCTCGATGCAACAGAAAGATCAATTTAAATGAATTGCGTTTACTCATGCAACCAAGGGCGGATCCGCCTACTTACAAGACTCCTGTATCGATAAATTTTTTATATATTTATATTGTAATTTGTTTAAATTAAGTTAAATATTTGATCCGCATGATGCCACAAATTAAACAAAAGTGTCATAGATGATAGACATAAGTTTGATCTATCTCGAACATTTCCAATTGAATTTCTTTTCGATTTGTCTTTTTTATTATTTACATTGTCTTTCCTCTATTCTATTATTTTATCCGTAATAAAGAACACACACAAATAGAAACTTCAAAATTCATTAAATTAAGCATTTTTCTTAATCTTGTGAGTATTTAAATCAAAAAATTTTCTCAATGGGAATTTTGGATTGAGATCAAAATTCAATTTAATCTTATTTCTTATAATTTTTTTGTTTATTACTCCATCCGTTCATGTTTACTTGTCAATATTTGACTTGGGACACTCTTAATAAGCAATAAATAAAATGATAAATGAATTGGAGTACTTAATAATAAATGTAAAATAGATATAAAATGGTAAATTATGTCTTGATTTTTCAAACTATACAACTTACAAGTAAAAGTGGATATATATTTTTAGTATAGTAGACAAATAAAAATGGACGGAGGGAGTGTATTATAAAAAAATTGTGCTGTTCTATGATTGTTACATTCAATTTAAATCACTTTACTACTTAAATTGTGAGCATTGCTTAGAAAAAACATGAAATTTATGATTTATTTTTGAGAACTTGTGGTTTATCTAATTCTACATTTACTTATGGGATGTAATTACCTATTGAGGAGTTTTTCTATTATTTTTCTTATTTTGATTGGTGTAATTCCCTTATTGAAGATGTTATTTTACTTGTGCAAATTCATTTTTTAATATACATAAAAGATGCAAGTCCCTTGGTGAAAATCTTGATTTTATCTTGTTGTTAATGGGTTTAAGATATTAATTATGTTCTTTTATTGATTTTTGAGATGTAATTTTCATATTTACAAATAAAAAAAGGCCTATTAAGTTGATCCGAATAAACTTGATCCGACCTAACACGTTCCTAACAAGTACATTGAAGAAGAAAATTACAAGACCCGCCACCTTCAAATCCGTATCCGCTCGCCGATGCAACATCAAGTTTTTAATTTGTTCCTTTGCATTTCCTGAAATTATTGTATCATCAAGTGAAGTCAAAACACAAGAGCAAAGGCATGCATGGTTCCTCGAGAGAGAAAAGGAAGTATACATGTACTATTAGATAGTCCAACTTCAAACTTTTCAAGATTTTATTCGTGTTATAACCAAACAAAAAGCTAGCTCCTAAATTACTGGAAATATACAACCAAATACTTTAATTTGTCCTCGCTTATTTGACCTATTTCCATAGTAGTTCTAAGTAAAGTAACTACGAGTGGTATATAAGATTCTAAAGCAATATCCTTCATATATCACAAATAATACTCATTTTGTTTCATTTTGCATGTCACTCTTTTTATTATGAGATATCCTCACATGTCTGACATCATACTTTATTACTCCCTCCGTTTTAAAACATACCGATGCGTCTTTGTGATTAAAAAGGTGCGTCCTTAATTAAGGGTAATATTAAAAATTAAAACTTAATTATTTCAAATATAAAAAATATGTCATATTTTTGTTAATATCACATAAAATAAAATAGAAAAAAGATCTTTCACCATCGCTAATACATGTATAAGTCAAAATTAATATCTTAAATCTCTATTAAATTTTGTGTCTAAAATTGTTTTATTATATCAAATTAAACTACGAAAAATAAAGTGAACATGAAGAGAGTGCTAGTATAGGAACTGGATTGTAAACGTTGCATATTTTGCATTTTTTTGTGCGGAGTGCCCTTCAAAAGCACTGGTCTTTAATTTTTGACCCTCAAATTGGTGGTCTTTAATTTTTGACCTTCGCCTAATACCACAAAGTTCTGGCTCCGAACCCTAGCAAAATTTTAAAAAAAAAAAAAATCGCATGGCAGAGGTTGGCATTCGCCCTCAGGCAAAATTTTGAATCGAAAACTCTGTCTTGCTACAATTTTTTTTTTTTTTTTTTTAACTAAGCCGGAGTTTAAACCTCAAACCTCATGATATTAGACGAAGGACAAAAATTAAAGATAACCAATTTGAGGGACAAAAATTAAAGATCACCCCAAAATAACGACATTCCAGCGAATTGACCCATATTTTGCGGCCTAATCCAAATTCAGCTATACTATGCTGCTGGGTTGGGCTACTGTTGCAATATGAGTCCAATTGTTCCACGGACCTTAAAGTTCCATCTTTACATTACGGGTTGTAAGGTGTGCTTCGGTAGGGAGAGAAATATTTTTGTAAAATTTTCACAAACAGCTACCTTTTAGCTCCTTCTAACAACCTATAACTATATGTTCTACATTTACAATTCGTAGCTAGAGGACCTATATTTAGCTAGTAGATGCGTCGACTTAAATATAGTGATAAATATAACGGAAATACACGGCCGAGTAAAACTGAAAGTGCTATATTTATGGAAACAAAATCTATTCCAATTTAAATTAAAATCAGTTTTTAATGTTCCCTGATTCACGCAAATATCCTCCCATTCCATATCTGATCTCATATCTCATTCAAACAGCTAATAAATTCAAAAAAATTTGAATTCAAAAAGTACATTCATATTTTTAACCCAAAAAAAAAAATGTTCAAAAACTAGTTCATCAAAAAACTTTGAAAAATAACAATATCAAACCAGTGGAATGCGAGCTCGTTTTAAACGATGAATATATATTTGAATTCATCTGTTGAAACATCGAATTCAAGTTGAGTTCATAATTGAGGTAACAACCTTTTCACTGGAACTTTTTTATTTTTTTGATTTTTCTGAAATTTTGAAAAATATATGAAAAATATATCTGAATATAGTCAACAGAAACCAAAATAAGTAATATTGAACGTAATAATCAAAAATACAATTAAAATGTAGCCAAAATATAGTCATAATCAGGAATAACGTTTTCCCCGCAACTTTTTTTTTTCAAATTTTTTCTAAATATAGTCAAAATATATGAAAAATATATCCGAAATATACTACCGTAAAAACCATAATAAATAATATTGAACATAATAATCAAAATATAATTAAAAATATAGCCAAAATATATATGAAAAACAACTATTAAAATATCAATCCAAAGTGGAAAAAAAAAACTTTATTGTAATGTCTTCTCCCACCTACCCAACGCCTGCAATTGGCACCCTTGGCCATTCCTCTCCCGCCACCCTGAACCCCCATTCCCACCCCATCCAGCCCCCACAGTATTTTGCTATATTATATATGAATGCCCTTATGATAACATTTTTTTCAGTTACTTATCAAATACAAAAATATAAGTAAGAAAGAAAATATTTTGCACTCATCCCAAACACACCCATAGTCCCTGGTTTAGTTCCTGAATCTTACGAAACGGGTGAGGGTCCACATAAACAACATATGTAGGTACTGTATTCATACTTTTCCCGTTCCTGTTGGTCCTATATTGGTCGGTACAAAACTTACAACTAAAATTCATGTGTGTACATTTTACGGAGATTTAGTACTCCATAATTTTCTAGATTCCCAAGTAATGAATGCATTAAAATTGATGAATTAATCCTTAACACCATATTGATTGTGCAACTAGGGATGGCAATTAGGGTAGGGCAGATGCAGGATATGTACAAAGTCATAATAAAACATATAAACATATAAACTGGCAGTATATATAGCAGGCAAAATTTAATTTTTTGAAATTTTTAATGTATGTGACAAGAAATGGGTTATAAGTGGGTTACGGTAAAAAAAATGACTATTTTATTCTTGTTCCTTAGTTTGAATCCACATTTTCGTTTTTTATTACTAAAAGATAAAGATGATCGCTTTGTCAGGAAGATTTCTCATTTCTGTTATTAAATTCTTATTTGTTAAAATGTGACTTCTAGATAAATTAAAATCAATATTTTTTTATTATAAAACTAAACTTATGAAGTAAACCTAAAGAATAGAACTATTCTATTTGTTTAAGCTTGTACAAAACCTTTCTTATTTATCGCAAAAGTGATCGCCTAATTAACTGATCTTACGATTAACAATATTCATTTAGAAGAAATTCACAAAAAAAGACATCTACAAAAAGGTGTGTACAGCTTATTTTACATCACAAGTTTGTCTTTAGTAATTAAGACAAATCTTTTTTTTTTTTTTAACTCAGACATTCCTTCAAGCTTATTTAATTATACTAAAGAGGGTTTGTGTATTCTCATGCTAAACATAGTAAAATATGTAAATTCTAGTTCTATTTTGAAATTTGAACGATCAAAAGAAAAAATTCAATTTTAAGAACTAATCATTCATCTAATTATTTTTAAGAAAATATACATGCTTACGTTTAAAAAAATAAAAATAAAAACGAAAAGATAATATAAACGGCGACAGGCCTTAACTGAAAGCAGGCAAACATGCGGGTTTAAACTTATCAGGTCAAGGCTTGCCCCGCCCTAACCTGCCCTAACCCGCCCTATTGCCATCCCTATGTGCAACCTCTACATCAACTAGTAGAATTTCTCAATCGATATTTGAGAGCTTAGTGATGGCGGGAAAGGAGAAAGAAGAGTCCGAAAATCAGTTCGTATGGGATGAAACTTGTCAGCTTTACTACCATGCCAGGTGCCTTTTCTTTTCCCTTTTTTATCCTTCAACAATTTATTATGTGTTTAATCTCCAATCCCTTTCCTCTTTTCTATTTTCTCTTCTGAAATTAGGGCTTTAATTTTTTTTAATTTAACCTCTTAAAGTTAAGCCGAGTTTCGTAAAATTTTGAGTTGTTTCAGCAATTATATTAATTAATGAAGACCTATCGTTATTTATCGCGTTCTTTTGTAGCTAAAAGGTGTGGCCTTGTTATGCAGCACTGGATTTTATCACGATCCTCAAGCAGGTTGGTACTACAGCTGTAATGATGGACTCTATTATAAATTCGAAAATGGTACTTATCTTCCCATCGAGTCCTTTCAGGTAACGTTTTATTTCTTTAGTTATGTTAATAACTATTTGTTCTGCTAAGCCTTCCAATTTACGCTATCCAAATGTTGGCCTAGTTGATTTATGTTTGTGAATTCGTTTATCATTCTATGTCAGGATGGATGTGGTGAAATGAATAGTTGTGAGAGCATTGCGCCTGCGGAGTCTAACAAAGATGCAGACATCAGTATGTCAGGTGAAAATGTGGCTCAAACAATGGAACCACATTCGACGGAGTTTTCTGAAGGTTAATAAGTTCACCCGCCTGTCTATGGATGCGTAAATGATATTATGTGTTCGTGATGAAGTTGTTGCTGCAATAAATATACCATCCTCTTAGTTCTATTCAGACCTTATCCTTTTAGTTTCGGGTCATTGGAAGTTCTTGTTGTATGCAACAAACTAAAGCATTGGATCGATCAATAAAGGAAGTTACAAGCAGATTGTTCATCAACTTGAGTAACCAACTGCAAAGCAAAAAAGGGCAGAAAAAAGTTCTACTAAACTAAACAAAGAAAATAACACAAGTCTCAGCGTCGCCCTAATGGAATATATCTTCTTCTATATATTGGCATCTTCATGTAGTGCACATGCTCCTTAGCCGGGGTCCCAAATGTAATTTGCCAATTTCCCATCCATGTCCTCCCATAACACTGTAACTTGGTGGGTTAAGTAATCTAAAATATATAATTGTGGAGACATTACTAGGAATCATTCTTCTGTTTACGATATTCTAGTTGGTGAAATACTTATTCATGTCCACTTTGGAGTTGAATGAATAGCAGCAGTTTCTTGTGAATTATTACTAGGTGAGTCATTATCCAATCAGTTTTGATTCATGGTTTGCTGAGCTGTTTGACGTGTGATAAGTGTTGGATCATGGATGTAAGATGTTTATTCATGCATTTCTTCACTTATGATATCCATAAAGTTCTCTGTTATTTATTTGTCTCATTATTGATCCCTCTTGGTATCCGTCCTTTGTCACAACCAGTTTTCACCCCGAGTATAATGGCTGTCCTTCAAATTGCTTCATCCTTTCAGTAGAGAACTATTTGGTTGTTATAATCCTTTTTTTTTTTCTCTGTAGAAGTCATTTGCACTTGACTGTCACTTACCTTCTCTTTGTATTTCACTCTAAGCAGAGCAGTTGGAGGATACAAATTGCAAGCTTCCAGAAAACCCACCACCACCCTCAGAGTGGTAAAGCAATGTGTTTAGTTATCTGGTATTTTTATTCTTGTAGTTATTTTTCTTTCCCAACTGCTGTAATACATCTACTGTCAGGCTCGAAGATACTCTCATTGAACTTTATCTGGCGAATTACTCCACTCAAGCTACCAATAGTACTTCTGACGTAACAGTGGCTCCAGAAATAAATGACACAGATCACACACATATGTCAGCAGCTGGTTGGTTCACTATTCTGTTCTGCTCAAATTATGATTATAACTACTGCATTGCAAGTCATTCTACCTTGGCGGTGCAGGGAATGGCATCACATATGAACTCGAGGAAGGTGAATGGATACCAGATGACTGGACAAATTCTGCTGATCCAATTGCAAATGACTGGACTGATTCTGCTGATCCAATTGATGATGACATGGATGAAGGTTAGTATAGATTGTGATACTCAACATTAATAATATATGTATGCTATACAATTTTTTTCTCACTTGGCATTAAGGCATTAGTGTTGAAATGTTGATGAAATGATGCCGAAAAGTGTATGGACTTGTCAAAACTCAAAAGTTTGCCTATTGTTAATTCATTCCTTTTTTTCCTCTTTCATCTAGCATTTTATTCTATTGATTTAACTCTTAGTGAGGTTGAGGAGTAGTTGCTTTGTAGGTCTCCAATGATATAGTAGTTTTTGAAATTTAAGATATTGCAGAGAAATCCTCATAAAATGTTTTTCGGGTCACTTGAGAGAACTAATGTTGGTGAATCTGTCCATTTTCAGAGTACAGATGGAAAAAGTATTTGGCATTTTTAGCAATATTGAGGGAAAAATTGATGCGCTCTCTCTCTCTCTCTTATTTTCTTTTTGTAGTTCTAATACAATGGGAGTTAAGTTAAAGAAATTCTTTCTTTGACTACCTCGTGAATCCCTCTATATGATGTAACTCATACGAAACAAATGGAATAGGCTCCTAGTTCAGTGAAAAAGAAAGGAAAAGAGGATTTTGGGGATTTTTAAATACATATGCATCTTAGTTTAAATTTCGTCATTTTCATGGTTCTGGATGAATGAAATTGACTGAAGTTTCCTCAGAACAGGCATTTGTTTAGAGGAAGAAAACTGGCGAGCTCAGTATGGTCAAGTTGAACGACCATTTGAAGATTCTCTGTCACATATTCGGGCTGTTGATTTGTGGGATTGGTCGGTGGTTAAAAAGATCAGAAAAGGTCGTCGAAAAAGAAGGGTGGCAAGGCTGGTAGGACGACTGGTGAAGCCTACTGCTAAGCTGCATCCATCAATGCCCTCGAGTGGCCATCTTCTTAAAACGGCTCCAGTATGTGAAGTCCATCTTGATCTGGTACGAGTTTCATCAGGTTTGCATTGTCAAACTTCCATTTACAGGGAAACTTCTGCATCCTATTTGGTTACACAGATCAGTTATTGTTAACATGTCCCTTTTAGTTGAGGTTTATAAAATCCCCTGTTAAACTGTTGTGACCTACTATAAAAAATGAATTCATGTAATTCCCTTTTAATGTCTATCTATTCAGTCCGTGATCTTTTCATTCCATGTGCTAGAAACTTCCTTTTTTTATTTGTTACGTGTGAGCCAACACGTGCCTCTCTGGTGGCTGCCCTGCAAAACTTAAATGTACAAATACTTTCTTTTCATGTTTCGGTCATCAGCATGTATGCATTCACATTCATTCATGATCAGCCTAATTCAGAGTACTACCAAATTAGACATGCATGTTTGAGACGTTGTCGTGTAAGTTACAGTTTGTATATCTAGACAGTAAAAGAGATGTAATGAGGCGCAACTTAGAAGGAAGAGGGATTTCCAACTTCTGATGAAACATCAATCACTCTTTTTGGCATTATGAAATAAGCTTTGCACCCAAAGGAAGTGACAACTCAGATTCAATCATATTTCATTCAATCCAGCGCATCAGCAAATTGTAAAACCTCAAGGACAGACAAATTCTGCTACTTGTGCTGTCATGAAAGATGCTTGTTTTCTTATTTTGAATATGAAATTTTAGGTAAGGCATTGCCCATCCTAATTTCTATCCTCGTTGGCATTCATTCAAAATGTTTCTGTCCTACAGGTCAGGTGTACAGGTTGAGAAATCCTAGCACAAAATATTTGGCTTCTTTGTCTAATTATGATTCTTCCAATCCAACGAAAGATTGGCGCTTTCCGCAAATGTCAATCAACAGAGAAACCCAGACGTGCTCACCAGTCACTGAAAGAGATAAACCCATAAGCATTGGACTCCCTGGAGAGGAGGATGTGTCTCTGCCACTGGAGATCAGTGCGCCTGAAAGGGTATTGTACATTCACTTTATGTTTCAAGTACTAATACATCTTTTATACTAAAAGATGATTTGGGTATGTGGTCATTGAGACGAATTTCCTATATACAGTCAATTAGGGTGAGTCCTATAGCAGATTTATTATCTTGAAGCTCAAAAAATGAGACTTTTTCAAGAAGAAATAATCTATAATTTGCTGCACTAGAAAATTTGTTAACTGGGAAAAGTATTTCAATTGTACTAATGTATTAGATGGCCAGTACAGCTGAAAAATGAAGATGAAAGAACATGTCTGTACAGCTAACAAACAGCATAAAATGAAATGTCGAGACAATAGTGCTAATTGCTGAGCTGGGTTTGGATTGATGATGATTTCATACTTATTGGTGTTAAGATAACCAATCAAAGACAAGGGAGGCAGCCTAGTGTTAAGGACGCTCGACCTCCAAGCATAAGGTTATATCTTCGAGTCACCAAGGGAACAAAGTGGGAAAGAGCCGTTTTGGGCTCCTGGATAGAGGAGCTATTGTTCGGGTTTGGGAGAATTTACCATGTAACTGGAAACACAATTGAATAGCTCATAAGAAAACTTTGTAATTTTACTAGAGAGATGCTTTCTCCTGTTTAGACGGACATGCACAAGGAATCAAGGATCTAATATCTCTTACCTATCTGCTAAGTTGTGTGATTATGTCATTGCAGGACAGAGACCGTATGTACAGGGATAGAGCTGCAGAAAGAAGAGCATTGCACGGCAGTTTTGGTGTTGGTCCAGGGCAAAAAATTTCACCTAACTCTGGTGATTCTGTTCCTTTGGATGCAACTGCTGGTCCAGAGGAAGCCCTTTCTGAATCCTTGAGCAATTCGTTTGGAGCTGGTAGCTATGCCAGAAGAATCTTGGAAAACATGGGCTGGAAGGAGGTACAGTTTAATATTTTCACGACTTCAATAATTCTAATGTTAGCTACAAGTGTCACTGAGGAGGTTTTACATAATCTTGAATACCTTATCTTTGGATCTCAAGAAAGTACAGACCCACTTAGACTTGTAAAACTCTGAATATTGTTGTTCTGATTCCTTCTTCCATATTTATCACCCGTCTCTGGGTGCTCATCAATCTTGTCACTCATGCGTGAAGGGAACTTTTTCCTTGTTAATTCATTACAAAGTTGTTGTATAAAGTTTTAAGTTATCCATCTTTTTATTAAAAAGAAAAAGTTCGAGCCTTCTATATTTGAACATTATTCGATTATCTCTATGGGTAATTTCTTGACTGTCTAATAATGAAGATTATTGCACCTCACGATTACAGAGGATCTTTGTAATGAGACTGCTTAAGTCAAATTTGAAAATTTACTCATGGGATATTGTCACCTGATGGCTTGGCTGTTTGCACAGGGGGAGACACTTGGCTGCAGCAACAAGGGATTGATTGAACCATTGCAGGCTACGGGAAACAAAGGTTCTGCCGGACTGGGCTGGAACGATGAAAGAAGAAAGCAGACCATGTACAGTTCTAAATAAATGGGGAATGTAATTCCTCTTGTTGGCTGTCTGATATAACCTAGCTTCACTTGTCTGCTCAATCAGCTTAGTTTACTATTGTTGCCTTTTTACTGGTCACATATCTGCTTCGATATTTTATAGAACACCATATGGTTAAAGTACAATATTTTGATGGCTTAACACATAGCCATCCCCTTAAACTTGTCAAGATATTCCATTTAGACACTTAAACTAAGCCTTGTTCCAATAAACTAAGTCCTGTTCCAATCGAACACCTCAACTCCTCTACTTTCGGTTCAAATTTTGACCTTTTTTTTTTGTGTGTGTGTGTTTAAATTCGTCTATTATATGGTTAACTTAATTATCTAATATACAAATGAAAATACGATTTTAAAAAAAATGAACAGAAAGTGTCTAATTGGTAACTTTATTAGGAGTACAAGTGTTCAATTGAAATAGGGCATAGTTCGAATCTCTAAATGATATATCTTGGTAAGTTTAAGGGTTTACCTATGTATTAAGTCATGCTTGATTAAGTTGTCATTTTTATATCATATAAACAGTGGTTGGAGAAATTATTAGAAACATAGCTGTCCTAGATTTGATTTTGGATTGTACGAAATCATGCCTTTATAAAATGGGAAATTATTTTTTACACAAGTAGATCCTTTTTGGATATTCAAATGTGTTCTACTTTAATTTTATACAAGAAGAACTTCAAATTCTCTAAAACGTTCGTCTCTGGCACTAATTAATTACATGTGTTCGTTTATGAGTACGCATGGGTATTTTTCGGTTTTGGTGCATTCTGAAGAGTTTTTTAAGAAAATAATATATATTCAAGATGCGTTTATCTAACACGGTAATTATTTTAGTGAAAATAATAATGAAGAATCCATGTATTAAAACTTGAGACTAATCCACCAAATAAACAAATGTAAAAAAAAGGAAAGAATAAAAACTTAATCCTAATTATTATAGGAAAAGAATTCTACAAACTAGTGTGAAATCCTAATCCCACGAGGAGAGAAAAACACTATAAATAAGTCACTCTATAGGACTTCTTAAATGCACTTTCGATATCTGATTATTTAATTTTCAGTTACTTTGATTACCATCTCATTTTGATAACTAAGACCATGACAATCTACGTCCCGACGATTACTAATTGGCAGAGTAGATTCGAAAATGGTGATGAAATCTGTCGTGTTCGATCAGCACACCGACAGAGTGATGCGCCCATCTATTTTAGTTGGTAGTTTCCACCGTCAGGCTTCATTAAGATAAACACGGATGGAAGTTTCATGTCGAACTCAGGGTTAGCGGGGTTTGGAGGTGTTGCACGGGATGATAGGGGGAGGTGGATTCTTTGGCCGACTTAGCAGGGTAGCGACGTCGAGCCTTACAGCAGAACTGTGGGCCATACATGGAGGTTTGACCCTAGCTTTCAACTACGGTTTGAAGAAGGTCATTATCGAGACCGATTCGAGTGACGCCTTGATGCTGTTGAGTGTGGGAGACGTCGTCGACAATCATCCCGATCGCGTCGTGATAGGGGAGTGTCGACGTCTCCTCTCCGAGCTTGGTATCCCCGTCTGAGGCAAGATAATAACTGTGCGGATTACCTGTCGAAAATGGGAAGAATGCAGCAAGAAGACCTAGTCGTCCACCACATTCCCTGAACTAACCACTTCTCGCAGACACGGCTCACGTAGCATATCCTAGGTACCCCAAACATGTATGCTAGTGTAGTAAAGAATGTAATAATAATTGAAATATCTTTTTAATGTCCGTTTAAGATGATGTTATAATGTTCATTTACGTAATGTCTAAATCAGTGGACTATCATCACTGCTGAAAAAACATAGAACGTGATCATTTTGTTAATGTCTTCATTTTGTTATTCTTCTTCGTAACTTTTTTTTTTTTTTCGTTGCCTTTCAATAACTCACTTGGTCTAAAACGAAAATCTAGAACATACTTAGAAAGGTTAAAAGCTCTATTAAGCTCACAACAAACAAGCCAATTTGTCGAACATTAAGTTATAAGTATTTCACATGTCATAGAAAATTAATTAATTTACTGTTTAAGTTACCATTAATTCAATTTATTTAACACAGGTACTGTAAATATCTGTTTATACGATCAGATTACCCGATATCACTTGGACTTAGTCGAAGTAAAATAAAAATATGCCCATAATCTTGTTCCGAAAAAAAACTAGACATCTATGTTGTGATAGAATTAGTTGTAAAGTTACTCCAATTAATAAAAAAGTCCACATACTTCAAAATTGATTTAACATTTTGAATTTAATTTTTGGAAACTTACAAAATATATCAAGATATACAGTTAGTAAAATAGTTCTAAGCATCTTACGAAATATCAAAATAAATATAATGAAAACCATATACTGGTACGACAATTGGCGCTTCCTGCGTAATCGAAGAGGAAAAAACAGTGTAGTTTAACAGTGCCCTTTGCCACAGCTAGACGGGCTACACTTTACAAGTACACAATGCTTACAGTTCCGCACAATAACACATCAATGGCTAGTTCATAATTGAGAAAATGTTCTACGTTTTCTAATGCTAATAAAAAAGACGCTGTAGATCATATTGGTGCTGTTGAGGCGGATAGGGAACTAAATACACCATTTCATAAGCGAAAATGGGAAATAAATTGCAGAATCGAACACGGACTGCAGTTACAAGTACATTGGTATGACTGTCCACAGCTTGTCAGTTAAGTATATATGGTCGTGCCTTGTTGCTTTACGAGTGCATTTGGAACTGAGAGCTCTTGTTGCCAGGTCTGCGGCTTCATCTGCCTTGCTTTATGGTTGCACCATTTAAGGATAAATAGTACCTTCATACATGAAGGTAAAGCCTCAAAACACATTGACCAAACAAACCTTTTTTTGGAAAGGAAAAATAAGATATGTTCCCTTACAAATAACACTAGTCCAATTCCAAAAGCTTGCCTACTCATTCTCTGCCTCTGCCTCAGCCTCTGCCTCTGCTTCTGTAGCTGTCATTCTCTCATCACTGGCAGTTTTATCAGGAATTAATTCAGTTTTCTCCACAATAGTGTTTCTTTCATTCAGCTCTTCCTTCAGCTTACTGATCTTTTCATCCTTCTCTTCAATTTTATCTTGCAAGAGTAGTACCTAGGACAAATACGATTAAAATGTCAAAATCCACATCTTTCAAAGTCATCCTAATATCTGACTCACTCTAAACAAGAACGGAAACTGTGTGAAAGCACCATTTCGTTTGATCTCTCCACATCGTTCGTCAGTCCCTCTATCTGCTTGCACAGGCCTGCAAGTGCGAATAAAAATTGTTAGAAAGTGAGTAAATCAATCTAATCATCATTGCATTCTGAATAACGATGGCAAAGCAGCAGAACTCAAGTTAGGTCAGACAAAAAGGAATGTTAGTGAGAGCTAGAAGGTAAAATGAACACATGTAAAGAGAGATCTATAACAAAACTAGCACAAACATGGATTCCTTACGCAACAAGGGTGCTTGCTTCCTAGTTATGTCGTGTTACTCTTTTTCCCCCTCGAAAATATATAAATATGAAAAGTTAGATACTACAATCCACTACTAACCAGCTTTGACTTCAAAAAATTATGTTCTCTTAACAGAACTAACCTACACGGTTGGCAAGATCTTACTTTTCACCCATCAATTCATATATTACATACACAGAACTTAATACTCCCGCCCATTGAATAAACCAGAAATTACAAGGTGAGAGATTCAAAAAGGGAGAGGGGGGGGGGGGGGGGGGAGGGAGGGGGGAGATGGAAACTAAGATAAGGAAGGCATAAAAAACCATTAATACAAAAGAGCAGTTGCTCCATAGGGCAAGAGAAACTGCTTTGATCTACAAACAAATCTGAGCTCTTGCAAGAGCAGGCTAATGAGTGAACCAGTGTAGGAATTAACAGTTTCTCAGTTGATGGTGTAGGTTTCTCTGATAATGATGACTCAATTCCATGTAAAAGCATGATTTCACTGCACAAGAATAAGGGCATGCAGATATATGGTAACCACGCAAATCAGGTGACCGCAACTGGTTTCTTTCTGAGTACAGAGAAGATATGCATGTGAATCATGTAGTCTAATTCTTTGTCAACTGCTTACTGAAGCGAAAAAATCCTAACAAAAAGAAAATTATAATCTATGAGTGGCTGCCTTTACTCATGTAGTGTCAAATGAACCAGAGGGGTATTACGCAAATATTACCAAAAGTTTCAACATTTAAGGCGAATCTAAATATCCTTTACCAATATTATCAATCGCGCTGATCATATCTAGAATACCTGTGGGACCAAACCGACCAGTCAATCACAAAAAAACTAGCAGCAAACAGAAAATTCCTAGCCCAACCAAAAGGAAAACAGAGGTGTATCTAAAAAGCAATTTGAGAGAACATTAACCTTCAAATTGACTTTTGAGTTCAGCATTCTGAGACTTCTGCAAAGCCAGTTTCATTGTTAATTCATGCATCTGCAAGTAAAGAAAGAAATAGAACTTCTGTAACATCTCACATTTATCACCTTCAAAACAATCATCATAATTTAGCAAACCTGGAAAAAGTAAGCTAGGCAACCTATGAATAGACTAGTCACTTCCATCTCTAAATTCAGTTTTCAACTAAAAATATTTTTTATATTTTACAATGTTACCTTCTCCAGAAAAAAAAATAAAAAATATATATATATATATACACACTTCACTGATTAAGAAAATCATTTATTACCTTTCCTTCATTAGCCTGGTTTCCAATCTCTTCATTTTCCTCCTGCAGTGTCCTACATTTAGCCATTAGCATCTTGCCCATTTTGCTTTGTGGGGTAAAATTGACTGCAGCAATGTTATCTTGCAACTCCTTCACTTTCTTATCCTTCTCCTCAACCAAATTCTGGCATTGCAAAACAAGAAAAGGTGTAAGCAAGAACGCAATCAGAGCATGCCCACGAAGGAACAATGAAATGGTCAAATAAACTACACATGAAAAGCATCCAAAATTTTAAGCACCAGCATGCTTTATCATTGGCAACAGGATGCATCATCTGAGCTCATAGAGCAATTCAAAAGGTAACCTGGAACTACGTCACCAACAGAGCCCTGCCCCATTAAATAAAGAATTCCAGCCAACCATCAAACAGACTTGGAAGTACAATGAAGTTAAAGTATTGAACAACTAAATAAGGGTTTCAATCTCCTCTATTGAACCACTAAATAAGTGTATCAATCTCCTCTCCAGACATTTCAGCTTGAAATTAAAATCAATGTCCAGATAACTTACCTTCAGTCTAGTGAACTCTTCATGAATAGCTGGATCTAGTAATAGCTTCCGTGCCTGTTAATATACCCCCAAAAGAATAAGGAAACTGAGCAAAATGTAAACAAAGAGATTCTAAATAAGATGACATTTTCCCGGAAAATGGGAGTGTGTGTGTGTGTGTGAGAGAGAGAGAGAGAGAGAGAGAGCTCAATGCAGATACATATTCTAGCAAAACAGAACACAAAGGTAGAAAGGTTAATTCAGCGAAAATGGAGCTGTTCTCAGAAGAGAAAAAAAAAAAAAAAAAAAACTACATAAAGAATAAATAATAGCATAATTCAACTAGTAATAAACATAAACTTTGAAAAATAGTATAGGGGAATAGAAAATAGGAGAGAGGGAAATATGATGCTGATGTTGAGTGTGAGCATACCAGTCAAAGGAGAATCGACAAGAAGCAAATCACCACCCATTAAATGCAATAACAATTTTAGCATCTTCTCTGTTTTTTGATAATTGTGTGATTATGAGGGTGTTGTTGGAAAAATAGTGCGGGCTTCATAAATTAATTATATTAAAAATAAATCTGTCCCTTAATTAGTACTCCCTCAGGTTAAAAAAGAGTGTCCACTTAGTCATTTGCACACCCCTTAAGAAAATACTAACTCCTAGGCAAAAAAAGGGTAATTTGACTAAATTACCCTAATTAAATAGGTAATAGGATTTGGTCACTTAATAAGGGCAAATTTGGAACCGGAGGGAGTAGTATAGATAGTAAGGAACAAGTGACCACTGAGGACTCAATCTTTTCACAAAGATTAAAGCCCCAAACCCAGCTAGCTAGAGTAGGGATCTGGTAGCTCAGTTGGTTGGCTACCTGGACTTCCATCTTGTTGGTGAGGATTCGAATCCCCACGTTGTAATCCCCTTCCCCTACCCCCTATGAATAAATAAAAAATAAAAAAAACCCAGCTGGTAGGATCTAAATTAGGGTTAGGCAGAATGATTCAAGCAGGTAAGAGGTCCAGGCCAACATTTGCAGTTCCTAAGAAGCTCTATGTTATTAGCAGGTTTGATGTTAGATAAATGCTGCTCTTACCCTTCAGTTTTCTTTCAACCATTAGTCTGGAAGCGAAAAGCTTCTTGCAAGTTGCATCAACAAAATAGAAACACAAATGAAACCATTCCCATTAATAACTCCCCTTGCTGACTTACAATTTATTTATGACTGAAAAATCTGCTTGGAGCCAACCCTTTGGGCCAACTGCAACCTTCGAAACATAGGGATGAGGGGCGAAACAAGTCCTTCAACCTTTGCCAAATCCCCCCCACACACACACAAACAAATAACTTACAATTTACAACCCTAACAATATCCTATGTAGTTTTCTAGCATACTGAGTATATTGGGACTTGGGAGGGATTCTAAAGCTGTGATAGCTATTGCTTCCTTTTTTCAGACTGCTCTATCATGACTTATTCGCTTTCTTCAGTTTCGTTTTCATTTTGCTTTGAACTGCTTGTGCTTATCTGACCTTTTCTCGTCGTGTTTTCTCTTGAGCCGAGAGTCTTTCGGAAACAGCCTCCCTATCTTCCGAGATAGGGGTAAGGTCTGCGTACACTTTACCCTCCCAGACCCCACATTGTGGGATTTCACTGGGTATGTTGTTGTTGTTGGAGGGATTCTAAAGCATTGAGACCACTAGTGTTAACAAAGGGACTAAATTCTCAGGCCAATATACGTGCATAAGGTTGATACTAGATTGGAGTTAGAAGTAAGATTCCGTAACTAGAATTAGCAAAGCAACACGGTGCACCAGCTAACAATGTTACTATTTAAGCAAAAGGCATAAAATTAGCAAAGCAACAACCAAATGAACCAGAACGAACAAGTTTATAGATTGAGATGCAGGAGCCCACGAAAATGTGCCGGCGTGGTTTCGGCTGACAAAACTAAGCCAGCATGCAATTTAGAAAAAAAAAAAAAAAAAAAAATTGAGGCGGGGATACAAAGTGGATCACTAATTTAACTTATGGCAGAAAAACTACCACCCTCAACAATGACCCCAAGATAGGAACACGACGTCTATTTTTTTGGAGGGTATCCAGGTGGAAGCAGAGCAGAACCCGACTTCCATCAGTTGACAGTTCCGCAATATACATCAAACTACTTGAACATCCCTTCAGATTTCTGCAACACTCAACTTTAATGCTTAACTTCCTCATAACTCATCAACCAGCAGCCAATGGCATCATAATCGAAGTCTACTTGAACTCCTAAAAGCTACTCCTGTACCAAGCAAATTACTGCCTGATACAAAAAACTAGCTACATACAACACATAGAGATTACACACATAGAACTCCTTTTTAAAAGAGCAAATTGGAAAAAATAACCAAAAAAATTGAACAACAGCAGGGAATAACGCACACACTCTCTCTCTCTCTCTCCCCCTCCTTTTTTCGGGCTTTATACTCCAGAGCATGCAGACAGCAAATCTATGAGTGAGAAAAGATACTAATACTACCTGCATAGATGGCGGCTTGAGTTGAGCTCTAAGGTCCCGAACTGCAGACTAAAACATTTACCAATAAAAGTAAGAAGAAAGAATTGACCAGCACAAAGTAAGGAGAAAACGATGAATTGGACATATACATTTTAAAACAAAGGCAACTAAAGATAAAACGAAAAAACACCCAACACTCTATGCTTTACAAAAAGGATTTAGAAAACAACACACTCAACATTCAGCAACAACATTCCATTGCCTTCTTACATAAGGGCATTGCAATGGTCTTGTCATAATAATTGCAAGTATTGATTAGACCACAGATCTCTTCAATTGACAAAATTGAAAATGAAAGATTAGCTGACTAGCAGTAGGCTTGTTTACCCTAATATGTAGGTTGCAAACTTCATTGTACACCATAAAGACAACGCATTTTCTGAGAGTAAAATACAATTTACAGCTGGCAACTCAGATGACTTTCAACAAACTCAATTTCTTAGTGAAATCATTTTCTTTTGCTCCGTATATTTTTCTTTCGCCGTACACTGAGATAACATGTTTCTCTAAATATCCAGCCCAATTTTGTTAAGATAGCAGCAAAAAAAAGATCGTATACAAGATTGTTCACTATAACCATGTAATAGATGCAATCTATCATTCGATGGTCATGGAGAACTTTACCTTCAACTCTGCTATCTCCTGCTCTCTTTTGGCAAAAGTTACAATAAATGCAGCCTCCTTTTTCTTTGCTCTTTCCAACTACAGATTGCAAAGATGAGATAATGATTAGAAAAACATTCAATAATTTTATTAACAGTGAACAGATAGAGAGGAATAATCAAAACAAAACCTGTTCACGCAATGACTCCTCAGATGATCTGAGGTTCTGAAGATAACTGACCACAAATTTGGGTTCTGCAAATAAGAGTACAGTTAACTCTTTTCATTGTAAAAAATTACTCCATCTCAATTAACATGAAAGAACTTTCCATTTAAGGGGTGACCCCAAATGTTGAACAGGATTCCGGAAATGAAAAAGATGGATTTTAAACAATTCAACTTTCAGCAGTGATGTGATGGTGGAAGCATCACAGTAGTCTACTATTACTTTAACAAACAAGTCAAACTTTTCCAAAAAAACTCCATGCCCTTTCAAAACCATATCATATATCAAATGGGACAGAGGGAATTAAAATATGATTTTTCTTTCATGATGTATGACTCTTGAACAAAACAGAAGCAACTGGGAAAACAAGAAGATCAAAAAAGACTAAAAGAAGAGGAACATGATTATAGTGACAGTAAAGAGATGCTGACAAAGTACAATACCAGGTGTCATGCCAGGAGGTATGAAAGGCTCCTTTTCAAACGCAGAGCGCCACTTTTGTATTTCAGATTTTGCAGCTTCAAGTTCTGTCTGAAACAAATATACACAGTTAAGTAATTAGTTTAAGATATTTCAATCAAAGTTTGGTCATTCAACAGCCTATCCAGGCTCCATTAAGTGGTGCAGTTCCAAAAAGTCCCCACAGAAAGCTTGAACAATTTAGTATTAGCACAAGAATCAAGAAAGGAACGGGAAACATCAAAAGAAGACTAAAAACTGTGAAATTAGAAATCTTAGCCCCTAACATTTTAAGGACGTGTGAGTAGCCGAGTCAACTCAAAAGAGCAGGTTGGAGAGGGCAGACCTATTTATGCTGATGAAAGATAGGTAGTCAGTAAATCATCACTATCCAGGCAACATGTTAATCAAAGCATCTTCTTCTTTTTTTTATAATGGTGGTGCCCGGGCCAGCTTGAGCACACCTTCACTAATTCCACGGGATACCTGCCACCTCCCACCAATAACATGTACCACGTAACTCTGTCCACCAATCTTAGGACAGATGGGAAGAAGTTACCTAGTGTTTTTGTCTCTACTGAGATTTGAACCTGAGACCTCATGGTTCTTCACTTTATTGACCACTAGGCCACGCCACACCCTTGGGTGCACATGTTAATGAAAGCATATTATTATCCGATAAGGAAAGGAAGAAAGAGATTTTATCCTATATCACGAAAGCATCTAAAATGAATTTACGAATGAATTGAGTGAAGTACTCAAGTATCAAAGAAAATACAAAACAACTTCCCCTAAAAGACACTACACGCGCTTACTTCTAATTAAAACCCTATATAAACATCGAATATTAACCAAGGCAAAGTAAGATAATCCAATACCATAATCAGAAGAAAAAAAGCATCTACATTTCTGGGCTCTGATCATAAATATGAAAAAACATAAAAATCATACAGCAAAACTACATAATGTTGAAAAAGAGGATGACAGATTGTTTTGGATATAACCATGAAAAACAAAAAACAAAATGTAAAATGATATACACCTGACATGATGCTAGGGTATCCTTACAATCCTGAAGACTGCAAAAGCACAAAAGAAAGTGAGAAAGTGACAAAACATAAACAATTAAATCCAAAAAACGTTCACAAATATGCAACAAGGGTCCAATTACCATACCTCTCGCGAAGAGACAAGATCATTCCTGTCGCTGCACCGGGTGCTGTTTCTTCTACTTTCAAATTACCCTAGTAAAGAAAGAGGTAAATGATAAATATTAACTTAAGCCCACGATGCTGATAGGTCCCTATGGCACCTATTAGTCTAGTTTAATCACTGGGCTTGAGAGAGCAACCTACCTATCATGTGAGAAATTGTGGAAGATAGTGGTAGAAGTTGTTTTGAAAAGAAACTTATACATCAGTCAAAGTTAAATATTCTTGAAGGATTTGGATCCTTGACAGTATCAAAAAGTGCACTTAATTATGTTAAACAATTCGTGAATGTCCCAAAAGAAGCATGTCACATAAATTTAACTAAGAGAGTGCTTATGAGCAGCCAACTACCCATGTACCCTATTGAATTTTCCTCGATCTCTCTGTTTCTTCTTCTAATAAAATTGCTAACCATATCCTTCACATTGAAAAACTCTCAACAGCTGTTGCACCAAGTTTCGCATTTAAGTGGGAGAAGCATAGAGGGGCAGGCCCATTATCCCCAAAGTTTTAGAGCCGAAACAGCGGATCTCTGGGTCGTTTAAACAAATTCTTAACAGTTCAGCAAGTTAGGGGAACCAACTTACTAACATCTTTTCTTTCTCTTTATGATTAGTACATTTACCAACATCCTATTAATAGCAACACTGCAAAGAAATCGCATAACATTTTCTCTCAAAAGCCATAATCTCTTTACTTCACTCTACCACAAGGCTATCATCTAATCTAGCTAAGGCAACCCAACTTCCAAGCATGTAAATCAAGTCCGGAAAGTTATATTTTTCCACAGCGGCAAAGAAAATTAATTTAATTACAGTTTCATGGTCAGTATCAATACTTAGAAATCCAACATTAAAATCATCTCAGGCTAAACCAAAGCGGTATTAACGCCATCTCCAATTTCTCCAATTCATCAAACTGCACTTTGACTATTCTTTTCTCCTAGGATCATGATTGCTTTACTAGTATGGCATACAAGACAAACTTACAACAACCTTGGGAGGTACAGAGGTTGTTTCCGATAGACCCTCGGCTCAAGTAAAAGCATTTCAAAGCAGTTCGAAAAGAAGGTAAAAAAACAGGAGCAAAGAAGCCATGACAGACCATTCTTAAACAGGGACAGTAACTACAACAAAATAATACAATAACTGAAATACAAGAAACACTAAATAGCAACAGAAATCGAATAACAAGAAACTACAAGAGTAATGAAACTTATATAAAATAAAAAAGGGGGGAGCACCTTTTTAGAGCCAAAAATATCGTCTTCATCGTCGTCAAGGTCTCCAAAGCTTCTTTTGGTACCTAAAAATAAAATCACGTCTGTAAGTGTTAAAAGCAAAAAAATATACGCATAAAACTTGCAGTAAAGGTGACAACAATTAGCAAAACCTGAACGTGGCCTATTAGCGGCGAAATCTCCACCAAAATCGAGGTCCTGACAATTCCCCAAAACGAATGTTAATTCTTCAACATTATAGTATACGTGAAATACAAGTAATTGCTATTACTATTAGAGAAGAAAACCCTAGAAATTACATCGTCGAGGTGATTATGAGACGCCATTGGTGGGATCAATTCAATTTGGAACCCTAATTTGTTGTTGAAGAATGGGCGGGGCAGGGCAAGGAGGAGGACTGATTTGCTGTGTCCGTGTTTTAAATCGCCCTTACTACAACTTGCACGTGGACATATCTACTTTTGCGTCCGAACCCAATTTCTTTCATTAAATAAACAAAGAGATAATACTTCAGAATTTTTAAAATAAAAAAAAATGATTCTAAGAAATTCTTCTATTTCATTTTCAAATCTATTACATAATAAAAAATCATTATTTAAACATGATTTGATAAAGATATCTTAAATATTGAAAACACTTATTCCTCGATTCTTTTTTCAAACCTACGTATTGGGGGATTTCCGTCAGTATATTTCTTTGATGGGAATTTTTACCCAAAATAAGTTTGAAGGATATTTTTTAGTCCTTTTTCCAAAGTAGAGGGATGTTTTTGACCCTTTTCCCTTAAATAAACAAAGAGATAATACTTCAGAATTTTTAAAATAAAAAAAATGATTCTAAGAAATTCTTCTATTTCATTTTCAAATATATTACATAATAAAAAAATATTTCTTTAAGTGATTTGATAAAGATATCTTAACGTATTGAAAACACTTAAACTTGTCTTTTTTAATTGTGGATCTCAGTTGCTCTTGATGTGAATTTACATGTTAGGGATATCCCTTTTTCGACCTACTTAGTTAAAGTCTCGTATATATCATCTCATAATTCTGTACAAAAGGAGATATTTTTAACATTAAAAGGTAATTGAGGTCTAATAGGTAAAAGAATGGGCGTTTTTTAGCCGAAAATTGACATTAAAGATAATTGAAGTCCAATAAGTAAAAGGAAGCAAGCTTACACCATTTTCAATATTTAATATTCCAACTTGCACATTTTCTCCTAACACTTTTAATTCCGATCTGGAGTGTTTCACAATTTCCTCACTTTTGGGATTACACTGGATATGTTGTTGTTGTTGTAGTGTTTCACGATTTGATTAGATTGAAACGACTCTTATTGATTAGAAAACCAACTAGTAAAAACAAATTGATTCAATTAAGTTTCAGTGATCAAAATCAAATAAGCATAACATGACCACAATTTTAATTACGGGAAAGGGTCAGATTTGCCCTTGTACTCTCACAAATAAGTTACATTTGTCCTTCGTTATACTTTTTTGATATATTCGCCCTTGCCATCCAACTTTAGGGTCATATTTACCCTTGTCATCCAACTTTAGGGTCATATTTACCCCTCATCAATTAAATCCAATGTCCACACCTAAATTTTCCTACGTGACACTTTTTTTCTTTTTCCAACTAAATCGATCCACCCATTTAAACTCTTTTAACCCCCGCCCGACCCACTAAAAAATAAAACCCAAAAGTTTCATTTGGTTGACGAAATGGACATTATTGATATGAATCTAGACATATGAACCAACTGTTGATGAAAACGTAGACATTGACAAAACCCAATGATCATGCTGATCAAAATGTAGAACTACAAAAATAGATATTTTCTCTGAACGCACTCGCTAAAGTTCATATTCTTTAAAAACTAGTACTCCTTTATAAATGTGTGATACTCTTTTGGGCGTTTTGTTATTTCAGTTCAGAATAGATCATTTGACAATGTGTTTCTTAAATGTTTGAGCTGTCTGGTACTACCAATCTGTATTGCAAAGGTGTAAACTTCTGAAAGCTATAAAGTCAAACAGTTGCTTGATAGAATCAACACAATTTTTGTTTCTGTTGTGGTTGTAACTTATTGCTAAAAGGTGAAGGGTGATGCATCCATTATCCTTTGGGATTTTAATTTCCATCACTATCGTAATTCTTGAATAACATTGGTAGTGCTTAGTTTGTTTCCTTCTGCTATTGACAACTATTTCCTAAAAAGTGCACAACTCCTCTAAGCTGATTCATTTATAATTACCTCAACCAAATCCACAAAGAACAATATAAAGCTAGAATTATGTGATTAATGATTGGTAACAGGCTTACGACAAATGGTTAAAAAGATTTACTTATCATCGATAAAAACGGTAATTGTTACTTGAATTACATGTTTTATGTCTTACGAAAAATTGGGGGCCTTGAATTTTTTGGGCCCAAACCAAGAGCTTCGTTGGCTTAGGGGTGGAGTCGCCCTTGTTTCTATCTCATCCATGGTTTCAGCACTCTATCTTTACCACCATATTGTACTTTTTCATCGTCTGGACTCCAGTCAACAGCAAAAACCTACCAAGTTCAGATAGACAAAGTTATCTAACAGTTCTTTAGAAAGAAACGCTGAACGAAAATGCTTATAGCGGAAGCTTTGCCTCATCAGCATGGCCGGGAAGGTCTTGCTTCAACTTTTTTGTTCGGATATCCCAAACCTAGATAGATAACACATAAATAGTTTCTTAATGACTTGCATTTAATAGGTCAAGAACCACAGAAATGCAGAGCCATACCTTCAAGATTGAGTCTTTGCTCCCACTCAATAGGAGCCTACGTCAACTGACCAGCTGTGCAAAACACGAGGACAGTAACTAACAGTTGGCTGTTAAAATGCTGGAAGATTTGAGTTATGCGGCAAATTCTAACCTTATTTGATAGACAGGTCCAACATGGCCTCGGAATGCAGCAACAAATTTTCCTGTGATACTATTCCATAGTTTGACTGACTTATCATGAGGCACTTGCTATCCATTGACCATCCGGAGAAAAATAAATGTGATTAACGAGCTGCAAAAATTGAAAATCATGGATCAGTGCTTAGAACCCAAAGAAAGAAAGCCATGTTCACCGTCAAAGCGCACCCACACACACGCAAAAAATCATCCTTTACAACACAGAAAGATTGTCAACCTGTTGATGACCTGTCATGCGAGTTTTGGGGTGCTTGCTGACAGCAGGCTCCCATAGAAACATGGTGAAATCATCTGATCCTAAGAAAAAATAGGTTTTAGTAGGGTTTTAAATTTGTCCAGCTTTGCGCGTCACTATTGAAAATTACCAAACTGACAAAACTGAAAAAGACACACCTGAAGCTTTGTGAAATGTTCACTTGGATCCTTAACATTTTTTCAAGCATTTAGCCAGTCAGCCAAAATAATTATATTTGCTAGTCAATATTTATTTATATATACATTGTTATGTATCAAAAATGTATATCTTAGGTACATTATACATTGATAAACAAAAAATATGCATTTGGTGGGCGACTATTTATGTCAATTTCTCATTATAATCTCATGTCCTATTTGGGATAGCTAATATTAAGATTTTGATATAAAATTTATATGGTGTTAGCTAATACAAATAACTAAACATGAATAAATGCAATCTTAAATTTAATATCTGATTAATATCCTAATCCCCATAGCCAAACGACCCTTAAATGATATACTGCTCGTGGTTAAAAAGCATTCATGCTTAACATTTTGTTAACTTGAAATTTACCAATAAGGTTAGATATTACTAATAAATCTTTGTTGTGAAAGTATAAAAATTTAAAGGGGTAAAATCACGGATGCCCCTTCAAATAAAAAAATATCCGCCCATATCCCCATTATTTTCATGCCCCCAGAAAAAATTAAAAATATTTACCCGAGATGCCCCCCAGTTATGATACCAACATGGTATATAAATATACTGAGATGGTATCATGGAAGATGCTTCAGTCCTTCTCTTAGTCCTCCATGATAACTTAGTCCTCCATGATACAATCATGGTATATACCTATACTGAGATGGCATCATGTAAGATGCTTCAGTCCTTCTCTTAGTCCTTCATGATACCATCATGGTATATAAATATACCGAGACGGTATTATGAATGATCATGTTCATTTATTAAAAATGACACACTTTTTTCGGAAAAAAAAAACTCTATGATACCATCGCTTTATATACATATACCGTGATGGTATCAAGCAGTCCTTCAATGAGACACTCTTGAGGACCATGGTACCATCATGATATATAAATATATTAATATGGTATTATGGAGGACTGTTTCAGTCCTTCTCTTAGTCCTCCATGATATATAAATATACTACGATAGTATCACGGAGAGGAAAGGGTTTTGGCCGAGGGGTATGCCGGGTAAATATTTTCAGCCGGTGGGGGTATAAGCGAAACTAGTTTGGGAGGGGGCATGGACGGGTAAATATTTTGATTTTAAGGGCAATTAGTGATGTTTTTCCCAAATTTAAACTCATAGAAGAGGCTTAGAATAAAAAGGAGGAACATGTTTGTACAAACTTGAAAGGGGCAATTCACAGGAATGCCCTTATTTTGCGGTGTTCTTTAATTTTTACCCTTCGCCTAACACCATAAGATTTGGGGTTCGAACCCTGGCTCAGTAAAAAAAAAAAAATCGCAAGACAGAGTTTTGTAGCAAAGTTAGGGCTATTCCGGCCAAAGTTAGACCTGCAGGCAAAATTTTGCATGCTTCAGCCAGAGTTTCAAAACTCTATCTTAAGGTAGAGTTTTGGCTTCAAAATTCTGCCTTATCTTCAGGCAAAAATCTGCCTTAAAATTCTGAATGAATTTTAAGGTAATATCTATCAAGAAAATGATAAAGGTTGAATGAATTCAATTTCGCAATCACTCAGCTAACCAAGAGATGCTAACAATGAGATGATGCATTATCATTTAGTTGCATGAATGTTCGCATCTGTAGCTTCATGACGAGATATCAAGCACTGCATCTTATGAATTTCAGAGGAACTCAAACCTCAAAGTCACGACTGGCCACATAAATAGGAGCAGAGGGCTGGATAAATAGGAACAGAGGGCTGGACATTATTAGTCCACTCACGAGGCAGAATTTTAGGCAGAGTTTTGAAGGCAAAGTTCTGCCTTGCGAATACAAATCCCTGCCTTGCGAAATTTCTTCTTTTTTCTATTGAGCCAGGGTTCGAACCCAGAACCTCGGGGTATTAGCCGAAAGGCAAAAATTAAAGACCACCTCAAAGTTAAGTTAAAATCCGCGCAAAAAAAAAAAAGACTTGAAAGCACTCCAGTGCGCAACATTTTCACAAAACCTTTTTAGGCTGCCATTTAATGTGATTTTTAACCCGGTGTGATAGTCGGCATACATAAAAATTCATTCGACTACTTTAATTTTAGCCTATTGAGTTAGCTGACCTCATAACTGTGACAAAATTTAAAGAGCCTCAAGAAAGGCCATATTATGCAAACAATTCTTCCAGTTCTAAGCTGCACCAAAGGGGTCATTTGCACTTTTGTCCATATTTTGTGCTGGTCTTTAATTTTTGTCCTTCAAATTTTTTATCTAGAAATAAAGGAGTCATAAGTTACGCATCATAATATCCACAAGTTACTCCAACGTCCTTAAATCCACAAATTATGCTAGCGCCCTTAAAGAACTTACGGCCCGCTAAGTGTAAGTTCGATTTTGAAGGTACAAAAATTAAAGACTAGCCATTTTGAAGGGCAAAATAAAGACCAGTCGATTTGAAGGGAAAACCGTGCAATTACCCCGTCAGACGGACTATGGGCCAGTTCTAACCTATCACCCGCACCTTTTTTGATGATCTTTTTCACTTTGCTAATTATTCGTTATAGTAAAATCCTCATTTGCTTTATCTTTTTGCTCTCTAATTTCAGGTCTAGCTGTCTGTTTTATTATTCTTTTCTATATAGTTTTCAAATAACATAAAAACATCAATATAGATGATTGGTTTTTGGTGAGCATTATCTATTTCTCACAACTCAAGTACACCAATTACTCTACTGAACATTACTAAATATTAGCTTCAGTAGCCGTGTTAGAGCAGGCTTGATGCCTTCCACTATTTCTTTGTTGCTCAGATTATGTCTACCTAAGCTAATTTGATCTTACTTTAATCTATTTTTTGCAAATGGAACTGACTTTAACTTTAAACCCAGAAGTAAAATAAAATTAAAGAGTGACCACAGATTGTATCCCCGCACCCCCACACCCACGCCAAACCCGCTTTATTAAGAAGTTTGAATTAAAATAAATATATAAGTATTAAGATATTATCTCTAAATTAAACAGTACTGATGGTTAAAAAATGTTTGTTTTCTCAGAATTGAAATGTGTCAAATTTATCAATATTTAAAATTTAATGAATATGAAATTCAAATAAAATAATAACTAAATATTATATCAATTTGAAAAAGTTTAGAAAAATCTTAATTTGAATAATATTGTAAAATTGTTTGCTCGATGAAACACACTCCAAAAGCTAGCGGCGATTGATGGCGGACACCGACAGCTATCGGCGGGGGTCGATGAAGATGATTATGAGACGGTGGATAGTGTTAGTGGTTGGCTATGGTGGTTGGTCGTAGTTGTGCGTTGGTAATTTGAGATGGTGATGATCGGAGGCGGATCCAAGATTTGGAAGTTCCGGGTGCCACACCGCTGTGAATAGTAGCTTACAACAACGGTATCCTAAGTTGCTCGAACTCTCCAAATATGTTGCCGCACCAGTGTCGTATTCTTTAAAAATGCACTACTTAATTTGGTAAACATGGAAAATCCTTGGCTTGTTGGTGTAATTTAGTCTTTAGTTCAAAGAGGTTGAGGGTTCAATTCTACTTAATTGCAAATTTTTAACAATAATAGTTCACTTGAATATTTGTCAAAAAAAAAAAAGGTCAAAGCAAGGTTCGAACCACTGACCACTATTAGCAAGATTAAAATTCTAACCAGCAAGGCAGGAAGCAATATTTAGCTTTCTTGTGTGCATCTAACAAATTACCAATGTCCTAGATGCACAGCATGCTAAAATAGTTTTAAGAAATGCAGCAGGACGGGTTCAAACTCGCGTCCTAGGGTAGGAAAACCCGACTATTAACCACTGGCACCATACGCTACATTGTTACTCCGGGTGGCACGGGTAATATTTATACCATTTCTCATGCATATGTACATGTATATACGAAATTTCAACCGAGACGTCCGGGTGCCGTGGCATAACCAACCTGGTACACATATCCGCCCCTGGTGATGATTGACAGCAATAATTTTGTGGTGGTGGAGGAAAAAATGGTAATAGAAGGTCACCTTCGCACTAATTTTTAAGTAACAACGTCTTAATAATTTTGCATTTTGTACAAATTAAAACAAATGTAGCCTTGGTGTCTAAAACCATATACACTAGCTGCCTAGCTTTGGTTTAGATTTAAGCTATGATTTCTTTGCACTAATGTTGTGAGAAAACAAGACCACAAGAAAGTTACTGCCACCCCTCACCTAGAAAATCAAGAATAAAGATTTGGCATCACACAAGTCCAAATATAATTTTCCCTATGACATCATACCGCCTAAAGAATTGTCCCTAACTTCTCTACTCTTAGGTGACAAAATACAATCATTATTTATTTTAATTTTTTGATGAACCAGTTCACTTTTTTACTTCATGAGCCACATGAGCAAAGTTCCCCAAATCCAACCCCGGCTCACACAAAAAAGAAATTTTAAAAACCAAGAAGAGAAAAAAGGCCTATGCTATAATATGTCCGCCATTAAGATTCACAAACACTATATGGGAAATCTTTTTATAAGATTGTCACAAGATCTACATTTGTAGCAATGCCTCCATTTCACCACTCAAACTCCATAGCCTTTTTACCTTAGCACATGTTAGAATAATTCCTATTTTATCTCGTTTTTCTCTTAGGAAAAATGTTGGTCATTAGGAGGTAGCTAGTATTCAATGGATTTCTAATTTTTATAGGTTTTAAATTTTTAAAAATCTCATCCTACTTTTCCTGTTGGATAGAGAAGCATTACCATATAAAGACAAACATTTTATTCGCTAATAGTAAAGCAAAACAGGACCACCAAAAACTAGTCAATTAAGAATTAAGTAATGTTAATTATATTCCTTTCATTGGAAGCTTAGTGTGAAAGAGATCGATCGATCGACAAATTGATAATGCTATCATTAGTATGTCCCGCTAATTCTCCGTAATTAACTTCGTTTGACACGTGTTATTCACTGGTTGGCCGTGGGCACGTGAGGACTAGACAAGTTTTTTCTCTTTTATTTTGTAGTGTGTTATCATTATTATGACTAAGGAAAAGAAAAAGAAGGCCAATTTCTAGCTTTGTCGGCAGTTGTGTCTTTAAACTGTTACTAATGGCATCAAGTCAGGTGGTAAATTTCATTGCTAGGGGGAGACAAAGTAGTTACCCTTGGC
The DNA here is from genome assembly GCF_029784015.1 of Lycium ferocissimum. Lineage (NCBI taxonomy): Eukaryota > Viridiplantae > Streptophyta > Magnoliopsida > Solanales > Solanaceae > Lycium > Lycium ferocissimum. Next base: position 11,012,289 of record NC_081346.1, on the reverse strand, counting down.
CCATGGTAGGTTTCAGTCTTTCCCATCTTTTTCATTTAGAGCCCGTTTTTTCTTTGAAAAAAAAAAAACTTTTTTAAGATAAGATTTTAAAGTATTTTAAATCTTTGAAAGTTATTTTATAAATAAGCAGTTACGTGTTTAGATAAAAGTGCTTAAAAAGTTTTTAAAAGTAAGATTAGTATTGAAATTAACAGAAAATATAAGGGATAAAAGCGTAAAGTTGTTGGTCAAACCAAAATGACTTGTAAGAAAAAAAGTTGGGGTTGAGCAACTTCTTGGTTTTGGCTTATTTTAAGCACTTTTTAATTTAATTTAAGCTATTTTCTATTTTTATCAAACACTCAAATAAGTTAAAAATGGCTTATAAGCTGGTTTGACCAGCTTATAAGCCAATCCAAACGAGCTCTTAATTCTTTTTCACCTTTCTCCTATTTTGTAAGTTGCTGAGCATTTTCACATTTGATCCTTAGGAGAAGTCTCATTTTTATTGATTGGATGCCTAAGAGATATATAGTTGAGTTTTTTTTTTTTTTTGTTCGATACCTGCTTTGAAATCTTGATTAATCCAGATTCACGCCTCGTAAGACTCATTAAAGAAGGAAGCACCCCTTATAACATGGTTTTTTTTTCCATTTCAAGGAAGACCTTTAATTAAGAGTTACGGAAAACTTGAATTCGTTAGGCCATCCTTTAGATTTGGTCCATATTTTTAAAAGTTGTACAAATTTAATCCTTGGACTGATGAAACATTAGATTAATGTTTGATATCTACAAAATTCTAGATGGTGCTTTGATATTTTCTTAATAAGATTTTTAGTTTTGTCGAAAGAGATATTTAGGTCATGGTTTAAAAGATCCAAAAATTGCAAGAGAAATAAAAAGAGTCATTTACCAAACAATTCAATTATCACAAAAAGGCAACTATTGGCAATTTTTTTGAAAATGAGGAGATATTCTATCTATTCCACCGCAACCCACGATAGTTTATATAGTTGCACCTATTATAGTGCTAGCTAGGTAATTTCCTTGTAACCATTATTGAGTGTGTTTTACTCAAATCAGCCACAAAGGAAATAATGAATCATTTATGGTATTTGTCATTTGTCAAAAAGCAACCGAAGAAAGATGTTCCACAAAGACTGATAGGGCTTTGAAATCTTTATCTCCAACAATTGGGATTTTAATTTTTTATGGTGTAAATGATTTCGAGTATCTATTAGTTTGTCATGCAGTTTTGTCAATATCCTCCAAAAGTATATATCCAAAAATGTTTAACAAGTATGTTAAAATTGTCACAAAATATTATAAGAGAATAAAAAAAGAAACTATTAGACTGGAATGTATCTTGCGAATCCACCTTTTCCTCTAAGCATTTAGTCAAACAAACGTGGAACCATGTTGAAGGAATTATTAAATCTTAGCTTAAGAGTTGTTAGGATTTTGAATGGGACCTGTAGATTCTTTCTCTTTTATGTATAGCTAAGAATTAGTATAATTAGTTGTTTTTTAATAAACTTTCTTTTAATAACTTACACACGATCCACTCCATAATTTTCTTATTGCATTCCCAATATCCTTCTTGGCTCATCTACTTATCTAGAAACAACCTCCCCCACCCCCACCCCACCCTCTCTACCCCTCCTAAAAAAAGAAAGAAAGAGTAAACCAAAAAAACCAAAAAAGGAAGGAAATTTGTTAGAGGTGTTTGTTTTGATGACCTTTAATTGAAAAATAAATATTCTCGCAATTCCAAAAATGTGACATTATTTCCATATTAGCCTGATCTAAAAAAATTATATCTTTCTAATTTAAAAATATCTTAATTTGTAGTTCTGATTATCCTTAATGGCAAGCTTTTATATCCAAAAAGAAAAAAGGTTATAGCATACTTAAAACCATAAGTTTCAAATACTTTCTTTCTTAAATTTCATATGCAGTCAAATTAGGTCATATAAATTGAAAGAAGTATAGTATTTTTTTGCCTTTTCTGAAAATGAGAAAATCATATTAGTAGCTAATTAAAGAGTAATAATTAGGTTTCACTGATTAGGTGATTTACCTTTTGTTCCTAATAAGCTTTAATTAGCATAGCATTGTAAATGGATGTTCAATCAAACACATATATAACGCTTGATCTGCAAATTAAAATTCTATCTCTAATCCCCTACTTTTGCATCTTATTGTGGGGTTGAAATATTGAATGAGATTTTTTTTTTTTTTTTGACGAAGATGAAAGATATATATCACGTGAAACTACAAGATTAATGCCTCCAAAATTTGAGGCAAGTTAATGAGGCTTGTTTACCAATTAGGGAACTCATGGGACAAAAGTGCATAGCCAGTCCACAGCTCCATATTGTTGAGGAGTCAACCTCAATGTTCTTTTTTAGTCCTAACCTCCAACATTTGCCATCATTTTTCAAAGGAAAAGCCCGGTAAATAAATAATTTTTTTAAATTAGAAACAAAAAAGGTATATATGAATGGCACGGTTGCACGCAACAAAAGTTTTGCTCCTTCGTCCCTAAAGTGAAATTTCACTCGTTTTTGCCTTCTACTATTTCTCAATCAACTTCTCCACATAAAAAAAAAAAATGTAATTATTGTTCATAATATTTCTTGGCTCCATATATTATCATGGTTTTATCTTGATGCACGTGTGAGGACTATAAATGTACTTGAAATCAAAGGCCATGCCCTCTTCATTGTTAAGACCACCACATCCTAGAGAATTTTATGTCTTGTTGGGGACAAGCTTATTTGAGTAGAAGCATTTTTAAAGTAAGGAAATTGATGGGAAAAGTTTCTATTTTTGTATTATTAGAAGTATATTGGAACAAATTTTAAGAAATGTAGGAAGAACAAATTAAAAATTGTTATAAGTTACGGGAATTTAAGATAAGAACATTAGTGTCTTTATTTATTATAGGTAGTGTTTAATTACTTCTATACATCGTCAGTGTAATTTCTTATACTATTAGGCAATTACTCCTAACAAGTGCAATTAGTAACGTGGATAATAAGACAAGTAATCTTTTATAAGGTTAAATTGAACTGATAATGTAAAAGGTTTCATTACATTATAAACGGATATAATTAAGTTAACTCGGGGGGGGGGGGGTATAATATAACGAGCGGGTTCAACTGAACCCAAGTGCGTAGCTTCGGCTCATACTGTATATATGTTAAAAACACATTAGATGTGTATATAAATAATATGCTAGCAACCCCAAAATTGAATGAATGGTAGATTCAGAAAAGTTCGAACATATAAAATTAAAATTCTGAATTCGCTTCTGATTAAGATGCATGCATATATGCATCATTCATATTGGTACGTACTTGACAAAAGGGGTCCTTACTCTTAGTAATATCTTTTCATTTTGCTGATGATAATATGTTTGAGTAAAAGGGGAATTAAGAAACTAATGATGCCGCGCTGTTATTTCTTTTTCTCTTCTTGCTTCAAGTTACAAATAAATAGATTGCAAATTTGCAATAACGTCATGCCTACTTTAATTGGAAGAGACACAAGTAACAAGAACAACAACAAAAACTACAAAGTGTAAATATGTTTAACTACAAGTCACCGTCAAATCTTCTTTCAACTACAAAGTGTTTTAATTTGCCTGTCATTTTCTGGACAAATTATGACGCAGGCATCAATTTTCTTCCTAATGTTCTTAACGTGCCTTATGGAATGTTTAATACGTACACACGCAAAATTTGACATGCCTCACTGAATTAATCGGTTGATAGCTAATCCAGACAATTAGTTGAATTAATCGTCCTGACAATTGTGTGTACAAGAGATTGTATTGTCAAATTTCTTCTCATCCATCAGAAAGATGTGTAGCTTTCTTTCGGAACCATGGCCCATGCATGTGAGATTTCTACAAAGATTAGTCCTATTTCTCAACAAAAAAAATATAGCACATTTCTTTCTTTTCTTAATAAAGATCAATGTGTTGTGTGCAAGCAGCTTTCTTTTTGTAATCGTGTGTGAAATAAATATACCAAGATTCATATTTCTCAAAGTCAAATAGCACATTTCTTTGCTCTTTTTTCTTTTCAGTAATGTTTCTTGGAGATGACTTTTACCATTTGAAGGAAGAACTCTAAAACAATTGCATTTTTATATCATAAATATTACAGTCATGATGCGTGAAGAAAAACTAGCAAAAAGACATCAGACGAAACATTAATTTTTTTCTTAAAAAAAGAAAAAGAATAAGGAAATACACACATGCAAGATAGTATTGTACGGCTTGCCAATAGATAAAATTAAGATCACTTCCACCAAATACAACCACCCAAGCAAAAGATACTAGAAGAAATATAACGACACATAAGAAGGCACTTCCTTAGCCCAAGGACTTGGACCATTTCTCTAATTCATTGGTGATATCAAATATGCTTCCATGGACGGTAATTACAAGGAAGCCAATAAATCCGCGCCAGTGGCAATATCTGTTCGGCTAAGCTGGCTCAAGATATAGACTGACTCAGAACTTGGAGCTTATGGGTTATGAATTTTAGAAAATTAAAGATAACTTGTTACGTTTAGAATAAGTTGTTTATACAAATTGAGGGATCAATGCCTTAACACAAAGGTGAAGAGGTTCGTGGAGAAGAGGGCATAAAAACATTATATGTGGTAGGGAGATATTAAATTGAAAATCCAGAAAATTAACAAAATAAAAATTAAATAAAAAACAAATGGATTTACCTGTGAAAATATTCGTAAGGAAATTCCCCTTTTTACAAATTTTTATCAAAAATTTCTTGCGAATTTTTAGAATTTTCTTGCAAGAAAATCCGCAAGTAACTTACATGCGAATCAAAATCCCCAAGTAAATTACCTGGGGATTTGGAAATTCGCAGGTAATAATTACCCACGAAGGTTTTTCCTTCGGATTTTTTTTGGTAGGAAATTCCGCAGGGAAGTAAATTACTTGCGAATTTTCATGTATATTCCACAAGAAAATCCCCATGTAATTAGCACTTTTCTAGTAGTGAAAGATAGCTTGTTACGTTTAGAATAAATTGTTTATACAAATTGAGGGATCAGTGCCTTAACACAAATACATAAATTTGACTAAAACTATTGCGTTCTGCCAAACCGTAATTTCCTTTCTAGCTCCGTCCAGCAAGATATATTTAACATGATATAATATTGTTCGGATTGGATCAAAGCTGCTTGCTCAATTTCTCTTTTAAATATCTTATATCATTAAGAATAATCCAACACTTATATGTAATTTTCTTTTTTAGCTACCAATATAAGTTTTTGTTCACGTCCAGTAGTATCCCAAAACAAAAGAAGAAGAAAAATGAAGTATCCTTGGAAACAGCAAATTAAAGTGTGCCCCGAAAACATCAAATTTTCCACTTGTCACCAAAAGTAAATATGAGTTGAAAGAAAGAAAGAAAAAAAAGGAGCGTAAAACTAATAAGGGCAGACAACAATAATTAGAGGTAAGAAAGAAAACTTTCACATAATTACGTGCGTGTGCTATGCAAAAAAGCATCGTTAACTAGTACTAGTCAACGACACCAACAAACTTTTTTATTTTTGGTCTCATCCAGACAATATAGTCTACACAACTATAGGGATCTGTTGTAATTGGTCGTAGGCAAAACATTTGTGCACCCTCAATTTAAAATAAAGGGGTAGGTGTATATATGGACTTCCACAAGTTTCATAGAGCATTTATATATACGTGGTTTTCAACTATAGCAGCAATATTGCAGTTCAAAATTCCAAGCTTTGCTCTCATGAAGGCTACTCTCAAATATTTGGCTGGCATTGCTGGCCCTAGTGGTTATGGCTCTAAAACCACGGCTGAACAGGCCACTCGAGATTTCTCTAATTCCTCTAATTCTCACCTCACTGCAATTATCACCGGTAATAAATCTGAAATTCTCTTTTCTTTCCATCTCTTATATATGTTCTTGAGTTTTTTTGGGATGGTTGTGAGGCTAAACAAATTAGATTATTATGTGCCTGTCAAAGAATTAATGAGCCGGTAATTCATATAAAGTGGGTTGGTTTAGGCAACTACGGACAGTGAAAGCGAGTTTTATACGGCAATTGTCACTACTTGCTAATTTGTGCATGTTTTAGAAGAATCCATTGAAAAATATCATTGTGCTTTTTGTTTTTTCAGCTTTTCTTTTCTCCTTCTTCTTGAAACTTTTGTTTCTTTTCTTTTAGTTGGTGTTGTTGTTGTTGTTGTTGTTAGTATAGATAGGAGTCTATCTCAAGTAGATACTAGAGTAGATTTACACAAAGAACAGCAACAATTAATATCTGAAGACACCTATTGAATTCAAACCTTCTAAAACTCGAATTCTTTAGTTTTCTCGGGCACTAAGGAGGATTGCCTCCACAAAGAGCAACAGGAGATTAAAAAGGATTTCCAGCTTTCAAGTGGTTCTGAATAATCGACTGTCCGATGTAGTCATAAGTAATAAAAAAGTTATCGTGGTTTTGGTCGACATGCATTTACTCTATTTAGTGGAGAATTTTGAACAAACTATAGTGAGGATCAATTACTAAGGAATATTCGTGGAGTTAATTCTTCAGTATGAGGCTTTTGATAGTAATTAAATTAAGGATGTCTCAAATTGTAAAGACGCATGGAAGAAGGAGCAATACTTTCGCAGACACTTTTTCTTCCACAAGAGTTAAGAAGCATTTAAAAAAAAAAAAACTTTCTCTACTTCCATGGCCCATGTTTCAGAGTTTATTCCTAAGTTTTTCAGATGTAGGGTATTCTAAATTCAGGCCCCTCACTTTTTTCTATGTCACACGTACATTTTGCATAAAAAGAGAGAGAAAAAAAAAAAAAGAGTGAGGGCTAATTAAGGGGTTAGGGATGGAGAAGAAGAAGAGGTTTAATTTCCTTTTCTTTTGCTTGTATATAAATTTTGAAGCTTAATTAATTATTCAATTTCTCTCTCTCTTTTTAATGCATCACTATACCAAAAGAGGCTTTTAGTGGCAATATATTTTCCTTTTAGCGGCAATAGTTATTGCCACAAAAATATTTACCAACAATTGGTTGATGCCATTATATCCAAGGTCGCTAAAGCCTTTAGTGGCATTTATTGTTAGGGTTAAAGTTTGATATTGCCGGTAATAGTTGATTATAGAATAAATTAGCGACAATTAAGTTATTGCCGCAAATTAATTGCCGCTAAAAACATATTTTGTTGTAGTGGTTCTTTTTGTTTGAAGGAAGCTATTGTTTTGTCTCTAGCTAGCTATTGAATTTGTTTGTTGGTTAGAGAATAAGATTTCCCATCTGGACAGTACTGACTACTAATCATATGCCATCTTTATTAGCACAGAAAAGTTCCAACATTAAAATATTTAAATACCCCCACTATAATTTTACCTTTAGTATTTTAATCACCATACATTAGTGCAGAATCCAATATAGAAACCTAACTTAGTAGCATGTCATATAAAGATTAGACAAAGCATCATGATATTATATAATTTACCTTTATGTGTTTTTTTTTTTTTGGTTTATTAATCATACGTGAAAAATTACAGGCGCAACATCAGGGATTGGCGCAGAAACAGCAAGAGTACTAGCAAAGAGGGGTGTAAGAATAGTGATACCAGCAAGGGACTTAAAAAAAGCAGAAACTGTGAAGGAATTTATACAGAAAGAGACTCCAATGGCTGAGATTATATTATTAGAGATAGACTTGAGTTCTTTTAGTTCCATTCAGAGATTTTGTGCTCAGTTCTTGTCTTTAGGACTACCTCTTCACATTCTCATGTACGTATTTAATATCCTTTTGGTATGTGTTTTTTTTTTCCTTCTAGTTGTCTTTGTTTGTTTTTCTAAATAAAAAAACTGATGATTGGTTTGTGTTTTTATCACGTAGAAATAATGCAGGGAAATTCTCACAGAAACTGGAGTTCTCTGAAGACAAAATTGAGATGACTTTTGCCACTAACTACTTAGGTAACTATCCTCTCAATAATTTGGGGACCATATTCTTTTTGAGTTAAGTTATTGTCGGACTTTTTACACTATTAGATGGTCTAAAGTATAAAATATAACTCCTCGAAATAAGTGAAATTAGTAACTTTAGAAAAATAAGACACATAATCTACTACAACAGATTAAATTACACTAGCAATATAAAGATTCCTTTCAGGATCAATAATTGTGAATGTGGTATGTCTACTTAGTACAATTGAACCCCAGTACTTTTGATACAAATTATAGATATTTATGTGAGAAATTATTAAAATTTTGATAAATATTAAATTCTGAACCCATAATTCTAAGAGTGCAATAAGCTAAGTTGTAAAGAATCTTAAAAATTGAATCCACCAAGTTTAAATTTTGAATCCAACTCTAACTGACGGTGGATATAAGATGAAAAGGGCATCAATAATTAATAAAGTAAAACAAAGTATGAGGAATTAATAGAACGTTTCAATCTCTGGCAGGTCATTTTCTGTTGACAGAGTTGTTATTAGAGAAAATGGTGGAGACAGCAGAAGCCACAGGGATTCAAGGAAGAATAGTGAATGTTACTTCAGTAGTTCACAATTGGGTGAAAAGAGATCAATTCCGCTTCTGCAAATTGCTCAATCCTAAGAAATAGTAATATTATAATGCTAATATTTAGCCAATATTTCATTACTTGCTATAAAAGACTCATTATTACTAACTTTATTTTAACTTGTTAATGTTTGCCACACAGTTATAATGGTACTCGTGCATATGCTCAGTCAAAATTGGCCAACATTTTACATGCCAAGGAATTGTCGAGACAGCTAAAGGTAATTATTAATTCCGTCTATTTACTTCATTCTAGCTACTTGTACGTGTTAATTCACAATTTCTTGTCAGAACAGATAAGGGCTGTAAATAATCGAATTCTTTCATAACCTATTAGGTTTTCTATGCATATACCAAGGATAGTGGAGTACCATACAAACAAAAGAGGCATATACATAAACGACCCTTAAACTTGATCAATTTTTTCATTCAGACACATGAAGTAAGAAATGTAACAATTAAACATTTAATGTTAGTGGAGAATGTATCTGTTGAAAGCATTTTTTACAATCAGCCAAAACAGTTAAATAATAAACCTCACGTGTTTGACCTAAAATAGGTACAACCCTTAGTTACCACTAAAGGATTATGTCCAATGAGTATCAAACAAAACATGATCTTCGGTGTAAAAGTGGTAGCTCTCTGGTAGCTCTCTAGTCAATTCACCAATAATTTTTTTGTGGCAATTAAGCAATCTAATCATGTAAATGTACTAAGCTGTTTTTCTTACCACTCAATTATATCATGTGAATCTTGATTAGACAACTCACAGATACATTCCATGCCAAAACTCAAAGACATGAAGAAATTAAAGTTGGGGTACTCCTTGTACCTCTCACTAGCGAATTGTCCATCTTTTAGAATCTGCCAGCTTTCATTTGCACTATTAGTACTGTAGACAAGATACTTCTCTTTCCTTCATTGGTCGCTATACTCCAAAAATATTCAATTGTTTTTGTCTTTATATATTTGTATAGTTGCTATACTGAAAATGTAACTTGGTATGGAACAGGCAAGAAATGCAAATGTAGCTATCAATGCAGTCCATCCTGGAATTGTAAAGACTGGAATTATCCGAGATCACAAGGGCTTTATCACAGGTATGTCTTTTTTGCCTTTCCTTTTTTCATTTAGGATGTATTTGGTGCAGAGGAAAATACTTTCCAAGTTTTCTATGTTTGTTTGGAAAATAATTTCCGTAAAGAACCTATTTTCCTCTAATTTCTGGAAAATAATTTTCCTGTCAAGAGGAGAGAAGTCATTTTCTGAAACTCTCCCATCGATTTCCAACTAATGGTTTCCACACGCCCCACCCCCACTCGCCAAAAGTTATTTAATATTTCACGTTATATCCGTGGGAAAAACTTTTATTTTCTTACTTACCAAACGCCAAAAATATATAAAAATCGTTTTCTTATGAAAACATTTTCATTCATACCAAAAACAGTAGCCTTAATTTTGCTGCAATATCAAACAAAGATAACTATATTTACTGACTTCCCTTACAAACATAAACAGATTCTCTCTATTTTATGGCATCAAAGCTTCTAAAGTCAACATCACAGGTTCGTCTATTTATGCTTGTCTCTTTTACTCATTGAATATCCTCTATCATTACATGTCTACTTCTTTTTTTGCAACTTTGGACTCACATGCTTTTTTCAAAAAAGGAGAGGATAAAAACCCCCCACTACTCTCCATAGCTACCAACAAAAGAAAAAAAAAATAAATAACAAGCGTAATTATAAAAAATATAAAAATAATTTTTATAGTTATTTTGGGGGAAAAAACAATAACGAGGTCAATTTTTTTGGGTATGGCAGGGTGCAGCAACCACATGCTATGTAGCACTGAGCCCACAAACAGAAGGGATGAGTGGGAAATACTTTGCAGACTGCAATGAAAGTCACTGTTCAGTTTTAGCAAATGATGAAACTGAAGCTCATAAGCTTTGGAAGGGCACTCGTGTTCTCATCCATAGAAGATTGCTTCCACCTGTAAATTGATCAACCATTTATTTTTCACTTTTGGGAAAGAGAGAGAAGGTATATGTAAATAAATAGATATACTCCCTTGTATATCCATGATCATAGAAGAAAATATCATACAAGTAGTCCAATTGTTAGCAAACTGATGGATAACAAATGTTAGTGGAATAATGAAGGTTCTTTTAGTGGTGCATTACTCTATGGGCTACTACACGCTTTCGTCCCTTTCTCTTGGAACTTTTGGCATAATATCCTAGATATGACAAATTCCTCTTGACGAAACTTTCAGCGTATACAATCATTTATCAAAATTCACCACCTTTCTTCCGCATTGCGCAATTAGATCCTCAGTTCCATTTTATAGTAGCAATATTTGACTAGATACTGAGTTTAAAAAAGAAAGGAATTCTTGAAACTTGCGGTCATGTCTATAAATTATTTCAATAAGGGTAAAATAAAAAGTTCAGAGTTAAATGGTTATGACTATAGAAAAGATATCATTTTTTTTGACGTGTTAATTGCCACATAAATTGGGGTAGATGATGCAATTCCTAAAATTCATCAGAGATTGCCTTGTCATCAACATTGCAAAGAACAGAAATCCCAAATTGATATTAAAGAGATAATTAACATCACAGCAAAATGCAAAATCCAGAATAAAAATGTTGGCTGCATACCAGTAAACTGTTCCACATACGGTTACATCAATCAAGTATACCATATTCCAAATCCATACCAAAACAAGCCCGAAAAAATAAGAGATAAAAGTAGAAGTGCAAAAATAATGCAGCATCTAAGCAATCTCCATTCTACAATACAAACATTTGATGATACATTACAATGTACAAAAAGAAAAAGGATCTGTCTTTTGTAGAGAAAAAAGAAGTAAAGACCATAAAATAGCTACACGTAGAATAAAATGACTAACTCGAAAGTCATATGACGATATAATGGAGAAAAATCAACAGAGCTTGGACCTAAGAAATGAAGTCAGCTTCCAGAAATGTTAGGCAAAGACAGCAACTCTTTGAGCATCTGATCAGGTAACTAGTCTTTGCGTATAAATTAGATGTTTTGCTTATCAAGACTCGAGAACTTGTTGGCTAAGCAACTTCAAAATGAAAAGTTAACCGCGCAATCAGTCATCTTTTGACCTGCCAAAAAGTGAGTTTTGCACATTAGAAATGCATTGTGCGGTGCTTGCTCAAATTTAATCCTCATTCAATATATGCAATGATTGTTGAAACGAAGATATTGCACACCAGATATTTCCTGCAAAAAAGAACATTCACATGAAGGTACAATGACTGAATTGTCATGAACATTCCTGTTCATGAACAGTCCTGGTTCAGAAAAGTCAATCATCCAAAGTTGTAAATTAGAGAATCTTTCCGTATAACTACCCTATGTCTGTGATATTAGGTCTTTTCTAAGGGCACACTGAAATCATCCCAAGCATATGCTAATATTATGTTGGTTTATAGGTGTTGTCTATCCAGATAAGACAGTGAGAAAAGGTATCAAGTACAAATGCTTGTGAACCTTTAAAACAGCCCAGTAAATTGACCAACAGGACATAATCAGTTGCAATTGTTTTTTCATGTTAACAGTGACTTTTGGTTGTTTGGATTGGTATCATCTAACAATAACTTAGCATGTCAATGAGGGATTAAACATTTCTACATTGTATCATAGGAAAGCATGTATTTGATGATATGCTTAAAACGTAAGTGTAAAGGCAATGACACCTCCAGAATTGCTTATTAAATTTTTGTACGCGTCCCCATCTGACAGTTAATGATAAAGTTCTCAACTTTTTTATGCAACATCAGTGTCCCACATTTCACTCATCATCAGGAGTGTCAACATTTTACTCATAAAATGGTAACGAGGTCCCCCCAAACGCCAACAGGTTGGATGTGTATATTTAAGAGTTCAATTGGTATAGCTCCAATCAACCCACCCAAAAGATTGGGTCAACTAACATTACATTATTAGAAAATTTTGCCCAAATTAACCTGTAAGAGAATTTGTTACAAATATAAAAGAAAAAAAGACAGAAAACAGTTTTTACTGTAGGTTAATATCACTTTCTTGCATGATAATTCTTTTCTTATGAACTCAATTGGATAGCAACAAATTAGAAGAAAACAAAAACAAACGGTAAAGTGGGTTTGAGTTGGTAGGTTGGCCTATATTTTGGTCTGGTTGGGTCAATGACTTGTTCTTTGACTCAACACATTTTAACCCGTCAAAACTTGGACCAAACATCCTCCACATTTGACACCCCTCATGCATCATATATGCTAACTGGCTTCCTTTAAGCACATGTGCATTTAATTTTTATCCCCTACTCTCTGTAGCAATAGAAATAGGAAGTAAATCATAAATTCATTTAAGCATAGGTAAATTTTGAAACTGCACTGAACCTTGCCGGATGACGGCAAAGTGGAAAATGATGTTGCTCAAGTGTCTAAGAGGGTGTGACCATTTAATTTGAGCGTTTCTTTTCTTCCTTCCTTTTCCTTTTTTCTTTCCTCTTCTGCTAACAAGTCCCATATAATTTGAGTTAAATTGGTCGAGTAAAATTTCTATCCACAGCAAGTCTGAAAGATTTTAAGAATAGAGAGAATACTCGTGGAAAACCACTACTGGAATTCAACACTAACATTTCTAAGCAAGGATAAAGTACATATAAAAGAAAAAGAAAGAAATACAGAAATCAGTTAAAGCTTGTTGTCCAAGTTTACAGAACTAATAAATGCTACCTTAAAACGAGGAGAACGCCGTAGAGATGAAGCAGATCCAGGAGATAAGACTGCTGCCCTACCCCCTTTGGCACGGTCAAGTTTCCTGGAATTTCTGTTATGTTCATCAAATTGAAGTTCCTGTTGCTGGGATGAAAACTCACTTCTACTTTCAGTTGAGATGGAAGAAACCGGGGCTGACATAGCAATCGTAGAAGTGACTTGATCACGAGATGCTGTGTCGGGAAATCTTTCTGGTGCCCTACCACCTTTGGCTCGGTCAAGTTTCCTGGAATTTCTGTTATGTTCATCAAATTGATGCTCCTGTTGCTGGGATGAAAATTCACTTCTACTTTCAGTTGAGATGGAAGAAACCGGGGCTGACATTGCGATCGCGGAAGTGACTTGATCACGAGATGCTGTGTCGGGAAATCTTTCTGGATGCATAGGAAACATAACCGCATTCAGAACCATTAAATAGAATTTGATGACAAGTTCCCTGTATATTTATTAATCAACTTACCTTTCAAGAGTATATTTATGCACTTGCTAATGATCATGGTTTAAACTAAATAGGTAGATTTTGTTGAAAAATTCAGGCAATAAATTTAGTTTCCTAATTGTGAAACATTTAATTACTTGGATCCGATGGTCTATCAGAAACAACCTCTCTACCTGCAAAGGTAGGGGTAAGGTCAGTGTACACTCTATCCTCCCCAGGCCCCACTTGTGAGATTACACTAGGTATGTTGTTGTTGTTAATTACTTGGCTGTATCAACATAATCATTTTCTTATTTCTACTAATGATTCTAACAAAAATCCATTTTTGGGATGCAACAAGAGTTTGTATTCTCAAATGATATCAGAGGGATTTGCATTTATTGTGGAAATTCCTTGTAAGAACATGCAGTACTCAGGGGTCTTGCTAGCAGACAATACTCTTATGATTTCTTGCACAATTAGCAGTATAAGACTCTGGTGTAACCAAATAAGTAACATAAAGCAGAGAAAAGAAAAACAAGGCATACCATGTGTTACGGCTGCTTGAAACTTTTCTCTCATAGTCCTGACGAACTTGAAAAGTCCATTGCTCTTATTTAACTCTCTGAGCAGCTCTTTTGCATCATTTAGTTGTGGATCACAATCAATTACTAAAAATCCAAGCCAAAACAATTAAAGTTCAGAACTATTTTCACTTGTGTATAGTTGATAAAGGTTCCACACTTACAAGTATATACATCATTCTCATGACGTACGGTAAAAAAGTACTCCTTATCCTGATTATTGGCATCAATGTTGGTCAATATGAATTTCACTCCTGTGGAAGACAAAGAAAATGAATGCTCAATGGACAAATCTAATGATAGAAGAATATCGTATTTCTTTTACTGGAAATCCCATTGTTAATAATTAGAGCCTTTGGCGAGGTTATATGGTTCAGAAAGCAAAGTCTGCTCCTCTAGAATCTTAAATGTGTACAGAAGTTGAAGGATACACATACCACGGCCGCATTCAATACGTAAACCAAGCACCTTATTGTACCACGCAATAGCCTCTTCTATTTCCTCTCTTTGTTCAGCAGTCTTATTATGCTTTTCTTCACATGCTTTGAGTTCTACTCAAACAACAAAATAAAAAGAGAGAGAAGAGAAGAAGAAGAAGAAATGCACAGATCAGTTACCAACAGCATATGGTGTCACTTGGTAGAAACAGCAGAAACAGACACAATGTTATCGACATAGAAGAAGCAACAACATTAAAGGGCAGCAACATTATTCACACAAAAAACACTTCACAAAGCATCTGCGTCAGAGACAAATAATCTCTATTTTTAATGTCCCACAGAATTAGGGGTCTTCAAAAGGGGAAGGGCCATATAAAGATAAACTACAAGAAGCACCAACATTATTCACACAAAAAACAACTTTCACAGCGAAGTAGAGTTTGAAAAAGGGGGGCACAATTGAAGAAAAAGAAAAGAAATTTGAACGTTTTCACATCCAACAGTAGTTTACGGCTTGAGGAATTTCAAAGGAAGAAGAGACAAATAATCTCTATTTTTAATGCCATCTTCCCACAGAATTAGGGGTCTTCATTTGACCAGGCACAAGCATTTAAACTAGAGTTTTTATTTTACTACATTAATCCAGAGGTGAATCTACATATAAAGATAAACTACACTTCTGATGAATTACAATTATAATCGGGTCTCATGTTACTTTCGTTTAGAATTATGTACTGAAATTGCTCTGAAGGGTCTAAAGAAAAAAAAAATGAACATCAACAAACATCTCTAATCGGAGACAAGGGTAAGTGATAACAATAAGACTAGAGACTGAGGGTAAATAGCATTTCTTGATAAAAAATAATACTATATCAATTCGAGAAATTAACTAGGGGATTAGGTCAAATTTAATAGTTATAGGTACTAGCAAAACTAAGAGAAAAAAAGCAGAAAGTATAAACCTAATTTTTTATCTGTTGTACAGTAATGACTAATGAAATTCCCACTTTCAAAGGTTAAGGTCATTTAACTGGTTATTTTTCTCCTCTTCCACAGACTACTGGAATTTACTTGTCATCTAGACAATTTCCATTGCTTTGCTGAACGATTTCTCAAACAAATTAAAGGCTCACAGCATACACCTCTTAACTATACAACATTTCAATATAAAACTCTACATAACTAATACAATATTTTGTTTCCAACATAAAACTCTGGATTACTAATATAAGGATCGATTATCCTTCTCCTTTCATTTCAATTTTATGTGTTTTAATTTTCATTTTAGTCCGTTTCAGAAAAGAAAGTCATTTTTCTTTATTTAGAAAGTTTTTTGTTACAATATTTCTGTTTCACCCTTAATGACACTCCCTTATAGGAAGTTAGGAACATGACATGTTTAAGACCACATGATTCAAAAGGTATTTTTACTATGTTATACACATTTTTAGTTTAAGACCACAAGATTCAAAACTCTACTTTACATTCTTAAATTTCGTGTTCAATCAAACCAGGACACATAAAATGAAATCAAGGGGATACATCCACAATCCATACAGAAATCTATGCATTCTTATGCAGAACAGAAATCTATGCATTCTTATGCAGAACAGAATGTGGAATAAGAATACTTGTGTGCCAAAAATGGATAAGCGAACCTAGGTTTACAAAATACCCTTAAATGGTGTCTTGTTTTAGTACTCCCTCTGTCCCAATTTATGTGCCGGTGTTTGAATAAGCACGAATTTTGAGAAAGAAAGAATCAAGAATGGCTTTTGAAACTTGTGGTTTTAAAACAAGTCATAGACCCCCTTTGGCACGGTCAAGTTTTGGAATGGCTTTGTTGCTGGGATAAAACTTGTGACAGCAATCGTATAAGCTAAAAAATTTTAAAACAAGTCTTTAGATAAGCTAAGTCAAATGGGCACAATTATTTTTTATTTTGTGGCTATATATTATCAAACACTCTTATGGGCTCATAGACATTTAAAGCAGAGAAAAGTGGCTATATATTATCTCATTAGGATAAAAAGTAAAGTTTCAAGTTAAACAATTTCTACAATTTGATTTCCTCTTGCTAAAAGATATACTCCCTCCATTTCAATTTTTGTGAACCTATTTACATTGTAGTTAGCTTAAAAAAGAATGATCTTTATCTAAATTTGAAAAGAATCTAACTTAAATTTCCCATACAAACTTTTATAACCTCACAATGTTGTGGGATTATAACATGTTTAAGAACACAAGTTTCAAAAGTCTTATAACCACTTAGGGGCATGTTCAAGATATGTTTCAGAAGTCTTCGTTTCTTTCTTAAAACTCTATGCGAGTCAAATAGGTTCACATAAATTGAAATGAGGGCGTGCTAGGTGTTTTTTGTGTGGTTCTCTCCAACGAGAAAAGTTTGGCAGAAGCCGAATTCAAAAATTAAGTGCTAAGAAGGATGGACCATCATAAAACAATGAGAACTAAAATGGCAAGTTCAGTAGCACATTCACATGGAAAAAATTAGTGAATGTGGTCATAAGAGGCAGGGGTTACTAATTACTATCCCAGTGAAAGAGGCAGTGATGCAAGAGCCAATATCAAAATCCATTCGGTTAAAAAAGAGTAATTGTGTTTTTCCTCTCTCCCTTCCCTAAAATCTATCCAATGAATTGCTTTGCATACCACATAGAATCATTGGCTGGCAAGCCGAGGGTGTAGATTTAATTTTTATGGTAACTTTTGTCTGGAAATTTATTTGCTAACAGCACGCAGAAGCAAAAAATACTGCAATTAGATTCATGATCATAAAATCAGTTGGATGTATAAAAAATCATTTGAGCAGTCATCTCATGCTATAACAAAATGGAATATTAGAAAATTGAAATTAAGCATAAATGATTCTTGAAACATCTCTCAATGCTATTTCTCTCATAGGAAGACTCCAAGGCATGAAGCATGTATTAGTTTGTCAAATGCATGAAAAGAGGGCCAACTTTTGCAGGGATAGATTTTACCATCAGTTTGTTGAGATATTATGGCTGCATATTCATCTTTCTTGGTCCTTTGGCTTTCCACAACCCCTCTAAGTTCTTCTACTCTATCTTTCGTAGCAGATATTGAATCTGCTACTGCTATCTGCTTTGCCTCTTTTCTGGTCTTCGCTGAAGATGACATAACATGTTAGAATTTTAAATCAAAGATAGAGACAAAATAATAATAATAATAATAATCCATTTTTTATAGAGAAAATGATCATTCAATATCAGTAGCATACAGAAAATAAAGGAGTAGTAATTCAATTTATTTTCCAGAGGAAATTAGTAGTATACAAAAGTTCGCCAAATATTCAGGCTGGATATATGTAATTAGTGGCTGAGATCATTTCCTCTTAAGTCTTCAAATATGAAAAGCAAATGAAGTTGAGATTAGAAAGAAGAGACTTCTGGAAAATACTATGGATGAAGACTAGCATGATAATTTGTGGTGAGTACCATATTGCAGCTACTTTGGATGTGAATCTTTTACACATACTTCCATTGTCCGTCAATACAACAAGAAAACCAAAACAAATAATATATCAAATAACAGAAACCATGTTACAATATTCCCTTTAAACTTTGGAAGTGCTGTTACTCAAAACTTCAGACTCAGTGTTTATTGCCTCTTATTGTCACTACTATAAGGATCTTCAGAGTTAAAAGAAACAGTTTATTCACGTACTTGGTTCTTAGGTCATCACATATGCAAGTTCACTTTTGTAAGAAAGGCAATGAGAAGTTCACCAGCCACGTCAACGAGATTAGACATCAACCTAAATTCAAATGGTATATGGTTCTGCAATCACAAATATGAATGCAAGTTCCACTGCCACTAATAGAATGATGCTATTTTCACCAATAAGTTTGTTGTATACAGAATATTTACTCCCTTCACATCAACAATCTTAAAACCCATGACATTTTTTTTCTAACCGAAAACAAATTCCTCATATTTGGCTGTCATCAAACTCCTCCTCTCTATGGATACAACGATACATATTGTTGAACATAACCATCATTTTGAACAAGAACCGTGCTTTATTAGCTAATCCACAAGCACCTGCAAGCTATGTTGCTTGGACACTTCAAAAATGTCGACGGGTGCTTGTCGGATCCTCCAAATGTAGCGCATTTTTTGAGGATCCGACACGAGCGCTGCGGCATTTTTGAGAGTCCGAGCAACATAGCATATTCATCCTCTTTCTCAATGTGATACTTTTATGAAGAAGCAATAGCAAAATGCACTCCGCTAAATTCATTCTCAAATGTGGTAGCACTGATATAAACAACAACAGCTCAAATGAAGACACTCTATAAAGGAATTCGTACTTAATACCATCCAGAGGTTTGACCGTCAACGAAGAATAGCAGCATACATAAAGACGACGAGTACACCAAACAACGGAAAAGAGTGACAGACCTGCAAGTGCTTTCACCAATTTGTCTTCCAATTCCCTCAGCTCAACTTTTAACTTCCCAAGTTTTGCTGCAGCAACCCATCAATTAAATCAAATAATCAAATGAATAAGATCCCACATGAAAAAAGTTCTAATCTTGGAGATATAATCTTGCTCCCTTTGTTTCAATTTTTGTCTAGTTTTGACTTGGCACAGAGTTTAAGAAAGTAAAAAAATAATAAAAAAAATTGAATCTCATGGTCTTAAACAAATACCAGAATATCTTTTATCTTTTAATCTTGTAGTCTTAGAAATGTCATGGGGAAAGTTATAAGTAAAGAGTTACGAAAACATGAAAGAGACATTCTGACTAAAAGGAAAGTGAGACAAACCAATTGAAATTGGAGTGAGTATAATAGTTGAGAAAGATGTTTAGGTGAAAAACCCTACTAGAAATTGGATTAAAAAACATACCCTGGAATTGAAGAGTTTGTTGTGTTTTGGCCTTAGTTGAATGTAGGGATTTCTTGAAGGAGAGAGCGGCAGCATCAATTTTATGGTGTTGAATGGGAATCTCAGTGTCACAAACCAATCTCAGTTCTTCCATTTTCTTCCTCATACTTTCCCCCTTCATGCCCAATCTCAAACACTGTCTTTCTTTGTGAGTATGAGATTTGAATATGCTTAGCCCGCCATTTTCATTTCTTTTTTAAAAAATAAAATATAAAAAATACAAGGTGCCCAGCGCTGTACACTTTTCTTTCTCACGAATGATTACAGTCCAAGAAGAAAAGAATTTTTTAAATGATGATGGTAATAGCATTTGCTTTCAAAATGTGTTTAAAGCTTTTCAAAATATTTACTCCCTTCCCCTCGATTTAGGTGACATTTGGAGATTAAACTGAATTTTTCTTTGACGGTCTTTTTATATGTTTTTAAATTAGCAATTTTCACTATCCGAATATTTTTATTTTAAAATACTTAAAAATTTCATACATTAAGATCAAAATTAAAAGTTTGCCTCGTACAATTTGAATTAAAAAATTAGACTCTGTCTGTCGTATAATTTCTTATGTGGTTCGATTCAAATTTATGTGTGAATTCGAATTTGATTTAATTTTAAACATGACTTCGGACATGAAATGTTTAAAGCTTTTGAAATAAATTTACATTTTTAAAAATTACTATAAGTCATAAGTATTAATTATTAATTTAAAATATATATATAAAATCAAAGTTAACTTTTTTTTAAATTTGAATGTCGAAATCCGATAGGTGGTAGTAAATTGAGACGGAGGGAGTAGTATTATTAAATAAAAAGGAGTATTATTTTAAGCTACTTATATGACTTGGGGGTGCAAAGTGTAAAAGAAGTCATAACGAGTGCTTCAGAAAACAAAATCTCTGCTCCGCCTACGAGTCCATTCCATCCTGAGGAACTGGACCAACGGCTGGGGCTCAATGGTATTCTTTTGATTTGAAATAAAGTCTTGATCTTTGTTGTGTTTCTTTCCCTTTTCTTGTTGCTGGTTGAACTTGGTTTTCGGGGTGGGTACCAACAATTCCTCTTTCTCTTAATCTCTATCTCATAGTGGCTAATTTAACTAAGGACTTACATAAAACTTGTTGTGCTCTTCACTGCTGCTCTAGCTCATACTTACCCTCGATTATTGGACTTGTTTTATACCTTTGGTTAATTTGTAAGAAAAGATCATACTCCCTTACATTACAATGTAGTATTTCTTGATTTTGCCTGTATATTTGTGAAAATAATTAGGTTTGTTTCTTGATAAGCACCCCCCCCCCCCCCTTTTTCCTATTCCTCTTCGACGATTCTAATTACAGTTGTTGCAATGAAGGTTCAGTTATCTAATTATGTCGTGAACACCAGGAAAAAAGTCTTCTCGTTCTGCATCATTTAGAGATAAAAAATAAAAATAAAAAGGATTTGAGAATTTCCCTCGGCCTTTAGAAATATCGAGTCATGACTTGGGATATACTCACTCTCTTTTTCTCAACGCTACCTAGTTACTTGACTTCAGACATGTGTTCAGCTCTTGTTTATAAGGAATTATATGCCATTTTGTAATGTAAAACAAATGGACCTATATCCTTATTTAGGGCAACTTTGGCTGTCACTTCCAACCCTTGTGGTTTCTATGCTAACCGGCTAAAATAGAGTCCAAGGTTTTAATCCTTGTTCCTCTTAAAAGTAGGTCCTATATCTGGATTTAGCATGCGTAAATGGTAGCCAGAATTCTCATGATCTTGGTATGCTACTCTCGTAATCTAACACTTCGGTACTATGGGTTCCGATGCGGTCATTCTCAGGGGAAGTTTTTAAGGTGCCAAATTATTTCTCAAGTTTCTGGTCTATGTAGGTCTTTCAACTCTCTTCTCTAGTAATTTGTTGATAGCTTTACATTTTACATCATACCAGTTAGGAGGCCTGTCCCGCTCAAGAAAATTTGATGAAATGATCCAATTAATTAGACTATGATTTGAATTGTAGGCTAATGGTACTGGGGCTCATAAACATTTGCTTCTTATTGAGAGGCCCTGATCAGTTCTTTTGTGGGCTGACACTGATAATTGGAATTGACCATCAACAAAGTCGATGCACAAATATAAGACTCTCCACCACACTGTTACTGCTGCTGCGATTGCCCATTAACTTCACATGGATGTGTTTTTCTAGACTACTCTTGAGAAAGTAAAATATTCTGGCACATCAAGCCTCTAAAGTCTAAACTACTATTACTGTAAAACATGTATGGACAATATTAATTGAAAGCCAATACTCTAAAGGATATTCTTTCAAGACGGAAAACCAAACTACTCAACTTTGCAGGTAATGATCTGAAGATGTACTTACCAATAAAATAATAATATCCTAACAACTTTAAGATGTGCAATTGAATTACATTGTTCTAAATCTGAAATGGAGTCCGTTTATAAACATGTAAAGTAGTTTCTTTTTTCAATTGTAACAGTATATATACACGGGTTTTCAGGCTTAAATAGAGATAATGGAATGAATAATTATATTATTAGAGATATAAGTTTTCAATATGATCCTCTGTTTTCGTTTTTCTTGTCGGTATGTTTAATTGGGTTCCTCTGATTTGTCCATTACAAGTATTCATAGAAAAACACCAATGATAAGTCAAGAACAAACTAACATTTTCCAAAATGCAATCTTGGATTATTGGAAAAATTCAATATATTTAATTTTTAGATAATCCTTTCTTGGTGATGCTAAACTAACATTTTTTTATCACTGTAATTTACTTTACAGGACAATCGTTAACTCCGGCAGTCCTGTGAACCACAAAATTACTGCAGATTATATTCGAAAACTAGTTCCTACTCTTCTAGAATGCTTTCGTCAGTTATTTCTCGATATTCAACTTTCTTACCTTCTTCTTTGCTTCTTGCCCAATTCGAGAACTTGCTTCACCATCACTTTTATCACTCCAAACCCTTAAATTCCACTTCCTTTCCCAACTATGATGACCCAAATTCATCCCCACTTCTCAATCTTCCCACCAGTTCAATAAGTGCTTCCTTTGAACCCCTAAATCCCACCATCGTTCTAGAAACCCTCTCTTGTTACAACAATGACTGGAGAAGAGCTTTAGAGTTCTTCAACTGGGCAGAGGCACAGTGTGGCTTTCATCACACCAACCAAACTTGCAACCAGCTTATTGACATTCTGGGTAAGTTCTTTGAATTTGATGCAGCTTGGAATTTGATTGAGAAAATGAGAAGTGTATCGTCCATGCCTGACCATACCACTTTCCGGGTGTTGTTCAAACGTTATGTGTCTGCTCACATGGTTAAAGAAGCAATTGATACGTTTGATAAGACGGAGGAATTTAATTTAAAAGATCAAGTTTCATTCTCAAATCTAATTGATGCTTTATGTGAGTATAAGCATGTAATAGAGGCCGAAGACTTGTGCCTCCCTAAGAACAAGAATGACGTGAAGTATTCATGTTTTAAGGTGGACACAAAAATATGTAATATGCTTCTTCGTGGGTGGTTCAAAATGAGTTGGTGGGGTAAGTGTAGAGAGTTTTGGGAAGAGATGGATACAAGGGGTGTGCAAAAGGATCTATATTCGTACTCTATTTACATGGATGTACAGTGCAAGAGCGGAAAGCCATGGAAAGCTGTAAAATTATACAAAGAAATGAAGAAGAAGGGAATTGACTTGGATGTGATCGCGTATAATACTGTCATTCGTGCTATTGGGATTTCAGATGGTGTTGATGTAGCAGCTAAGCTATGTCAAGAGATGATTGAGTTGGGGTGCAAACCAAATGTTTCTACATACAACACACTCATTAAGCTTATGTGTGAAAATGGGCGGTACAGAGATGCATATAAAGTACTTAATCAAATGCCTAGCAAGGGTTGCGAGCCTAATGTCATTACATACAACAGCTTTTTCGGATGCCTTGAGAAGCCCAGAGAGATTCTCAAGTTGTTTGATAGAATGGTCGAAAGCGGAGTGCGACCTAGGATTGACACCTATGTCATGCTTATGAGGAAATTTGGAAGATGGGGATTTCTTCGACCAGTCTTTATTCTTTGGGAAAAGATGGAAAAACAGGGGTTGAGTCCGGATGCGTCTGCTTATAATGCATTAATTGATGCGTTGGTGCAAAAGGGTATGGTTGATATGGCACGCAAATATGATGAAGAGATGTTAGCAAAGGGCCTTTCAGCTAAGCCGAGGGTAGAACTGGGGACAAAGTTGACTAGTGCTGACTGTGAAGGCAGCTGATGTTTTATGGATGCACGTGAGACAGTGGTTAAGATGTAAAACCCCATGATAAACTTCAACAGTTCTTTGTCATCCTTGTGCTTGGTGGCAGCAGAGCATCTTCCAAACGTATAAAAGGATATCTCATCAATTGGCATTCTTTGAAGATATCAGAATGCGTTTCAGTGAGCTACGTGTTTGTGGCTGGATTATATCAGGTCTTCCGCATTTAAATCTGACAATCCCTCCGTAAAGCTCAAGTCATTTTGCCCTATGCTGAACTGAAAGTTCAAGAAACAACATGCGCAGAGCAAATTAGAATGCTTATTTGACCTTGCTGGAAAGAAAGAATCAAACTGTGGTCTCTATTTGTTGGGATTCTTTTCAATGCACGCACCTATCTCAAAAGATGGTGAATGGTAGTGACACAGGTCTTGTTTCAGATTATGTGTGTTGAATGTTGATTGAGGACCTTGAAAGTCTTGTGCCAATTTCAAAGGCACCGTGAGATTCTATTGTGAAGGATAACAAGTAACCTCTTTTTTTCTTCAAAAAACCAGAGGTTTTCTTTTGAACTCAACAAACTTGTATTTAAAAAAAAAAAAAAAAAAAAAACTTGTATTGTGCGTGTATTCTAAGTTCTTCGTTGCTGATCTGTTTTAAGAAAGAGTATGCTATACTTCAAATGGGAACCGATATCGCACAGGTTATAGCTTGAAATGTTGTTCGTAAATGCTACTGCTACTCCTTATCAGTAAGCACGAGGCAGTAGCACAAAGGTAAATATTTACGCGCGTAAGGTGTTTACACCAAAACAATAAAAACATAATATGTGTATTGCGCGTCCTCTTTAACACCATAGTACAAGTGTAGAACTAATTGGTTGCAGTCTACTTAAAAACGGCTACTAAAACTATCTAGTCAAAGCAAACATCAAATGGTATCATATGGCAATCACATTCTAATTTAGCAAACAAGCTCTGTGACTCCTGTTTTAACAACTCTTTTAAGATAGACCGCTAAGCAGAAAATTTCACTCGCCAAAGATTTTTGGTTCTATGATGATATCACGCATGTTAAAAATTTGAAGAAAACAATCACGAAAGTAAATGCAATATTATAGGGTTATAAGAATATTATTTTTTGTAGAGTAGCTGTAATTACAGTAATTTGTCCTTGTTAAAACTAGTTACTAAACAATTTAACTTAAATGGTAGAGTATACATTAATATATATCGAACATGCTGGAAGTTAGCTGATAATCTACCTGCAATTTGTGGAATCATGATATTTCAATTAGAGAAGTCAAAGGAAAATGAAAAAAAAAAAAAAAAGAATATTTAACTGTACTTCACCCAAAAAGGAAAATTACAAAATTATTGTAAGTTATAATGTTGAATAGTGTACTTAATATTTTGGACATAAACATAAATAGGCTCTCAAATTTGGTTTTAGACTTTTATAAAGTTGAAGGCAGACACCTCAACTTTTATAAATCTTGACGCCGTATACGACACATAAATTTTATATGTTGGAGTGTGACCGACAAAGAAAGAAAATTAAAGGTCTTACTTACTGTGACACCCAAAGTTGGAAGGCATACTTGCTAGCTGAGATCAATTTTGAGGACCTGTTTATGTATTATGCCTAATATGAAGTGTATTCATTTAAAAATAACATTTGCCTATATTAATCAAATTTTAACCTTTTTTTTTTTTTTTTTTAAATCTCTCCCACTCTTTCAAAAGAGTGAACGCTCTGTATGCCATCTTAGTGGGTATTCATTCCGTTTTTAAAAAATTGAAAAGGAGGGGTAATAAAATTCCTAGAAAGATTAGGTGTGTGATTGAAAATCCGACTCAAGTTGGAGGTACTTGTGCCTTTTCCCACAAATTACGGAGTACAGTAACATAAGAGCAGAATAGAGTGCTCTATGCTTAGTCTACGAGTCTCTATCTTTGCAGTTTGCTGAGGAATTTGGCACCTGCCTATCCCAAGGACACCAACCACTTCCGTGGCACAATGGTATTCTTTTAATGTCAATAAATATTTAATCTGATTGTTCTAGCTTCTTTTTTTTTTTTTTTTGTTCGAAAAAAATAAATTACACCTTATATTTGTTTCCCTTTTCTTTTTTTTCGGATATTGAAATCTTCTTTCGCTTGCTTTGATACCTTTAAGTTAAATCGTAAGCAAAGATGATACCTTTAGTAAAAGACGCAATAATTCTTGAATTTACCTTAACGTTTGTGAAAACAATTAGGTTTGTGCTTGCTTAATCCTTTTACAGTGACTGTATCATCATCTAATTATGTTGTAAATTGTGCTTCATTATGTATATGAACAAAGTAATTGGGAATTTCACAGTAGAGTTATCACTTGGGATATGTTCACTCTCTTTTCTCAAAAGAAATTGTGGACTTACCTTCTCCTTAATTGAATACCCTTATAAATTGAATGCCATTTTGTGATGTAGATCAAATGGCTTCATGTAGCTTTATCCTTAAGGGGTTGTTTGGTTCAAAACAAGGTTATCCCATGATTATAATCCTAGGATTATAACCATGATATATAATACCACCTTCTATATGGGATAAGTAATCCCATGATTTTGGTATAAATTGTATCCTGGTTTTAGCTATTAACGATAACGAAAAACTTGGACAAATTTAATCCCAAATTTATACTGGGATAAACGTCCCTAATCCCGTGTAACCAAAAGATTAACCAAATGACCTAGCATCTATGCTAACTGTTCCTTACAAAAAAGAAGGATCTATGCTGACTGCCTAAATTCAGTCCAAGGTTTTAATCCCTGCTCCTATAAAAGTGGATAATGCTAAAAATTTTCGTGGTACGAATAAAAGGTAAAAGAAAATTTAACTCCTATTAGTTTTTATTTTTGCTTTTACGGTCTTGATTTTTGTTCTATTTCAAAGTTGTAGAACATTTTCTTTTTCCGATGTTGTTGAACTCAAATAATTGAATCAAACCCGCTTTTATCTTTGGACTTTTACATTATAGGCTCAATCAAATAGCTTCATTTGCCTCATTGTATTGTCATAGTCCATAGGAGGCTATATCTGGCTTTAGCATGCTTAAATGGTAGCTGAAATTCTCATGATCTCACATGCTTTCATTATCAAAGGATTTTTGTAAGGTGCCGATTTTTATTTATTCAATTTTCTGGTTAACAATATATCTCTTTCAACTCTCTCTTCTGTGTTAATTTGTTGATGCTTTACATTTTACATCATATTGGTTAGGCAGCCTATCCCACTCAAGAAAATGTGATGAAATGATCCGTCAATTAGACTGTGATTTGAATTGTAGGCTTATGATACTGGGTTTCATAAATTCCTGAGCACCTACCCTTCAAGAACCAATTTAAACTCAGATCTCCATTTTACTTAAAGCCTGAAGTTCCTTAAACATCCCTTCTTGTCTTAATCCTTTATAATCAACCTGTTATTGATTATGCACATTCTTGGCCCTGCCAGATGAGCGTCTATATATGTGGTTGCAAGTGGTCTCGCTTCTTTTGATTTTTGTGAAGTAGCATCGTATTACACTTTAATCTCTTTATTAGTTTCCCAGGTTTATAAGCTATCTTATCAGCTTTTGTATATGTGTCTGTATTTAGACACACTCTAGATGAGTGAGTATAGATTGTGAGTTGGTGAATGTGAATGAGTGAAAAGATGCCATAGCTGATAAATATGTAGAGAGAAACTTCAATGATACTTCATAAAATATATTGTGTAGAGAAAAACTTCAATAACACTTCATACAATATATTCACGCTTTCTGTTTTTGTGCTTTCCAGATTGTTTTTTGTATTATCCTGGGAAGATGCATGTGTTCGTAGTTTATTAAGTTAAAAGCAGAACTTGATTGGCAGAATATACATTATAGCTTGTAGCAACCCAAGGGTGTGGCCTAGTGGTCAATGAAGTGGATGAAATCCCAAGGTTCAGATCCTAGCAGAAACAAAATGACTAGGCTATTTCTTTCCATCTGCTTATGTTTTGGTGGGTGGAGTTATCCGGCACCCGTGCTGGTGGGATGTAGCAGGTAATAGGTGGAATAGTTGAGGTGCGCACAAGCTGGCCTGGACACTGCTGTTACTAAAAAATAAAAAAAGTGTATCTTGTATACAATGACTAAAAGTTTCATGTAAATAAGATCTCCAGGAGCCATAAATCAACCAGCATTTTACAAATTGGCGTGTAAATAATAATGCTATACTTTGCTGTAATCCAACAGAACGATAATGCTAAAAATTGCCTATTTTAGGAATCATTGCCAAGTCCCAGTTAACTTTCTTAGTTAATTGTTACTGTTGTATTCGTCTAATTTGTACATGTTTAATTGTTACTTAAATATTT
Source organism: Lycium ferocissimum (assembly GCF_029784015.1). Classification (NCBI taxonomy): domain Eukaryota; kingdom Viridiplantae; phylum Streptophyta; class Magnoliopsida; order Solanales; family Solanaceae; genus Lycium; species Lycium ferocissimum. The sequence continues at coordinate 10,983,874 of NC_081346.1, read as the reverse complement.
AGTGTGTTCTTTTCACAGTGGTTCTTGCCCAGTGTTTGATTTAATTTTGTGTCAACCAATATATTACTTTGTGGTAGATGACTAGCAATTTATTCCTAGAATCCTTTCATGACAGGAAAATTATGATCATCGATTTCAACGAACTGATCAGTGGATGCCTGTTTATTCCTGGTTAGAGACTCTAGACACGGATGAGGTGGTTAAATCAAAAGAAATTATAGACTGGCTTACTGAGAATCCTGATGTGAGAGAACAATTAAATTCAAGGCATTCGCGTTACCATTTGATGCATTACATAAAAAAATGCCACATGAAAATTCTGAAGAGAAAGGAGAAGAAGAAGGTATAATATCTAGTTTATCGGAAGTTGAGTAGGCTTTATTGCAGTAATGTCGTGTTCGTGTTTTCACTATCTCAGTTTCTTCATCCACTGTTTGAAAGAGGAATTCAGTAATACCGTATGTCTGATCATGCATGCTTTTGTGTCTACATTGTCAATATTTAATTCTCTAACTATCATGCTTTAGTCAGCATTAAACCTACTATTGACGATTTGTTCTACCCCACTTGTGGGAATATCCTGGGTATTTCTGTTGTTGTTGTTGTATTAACGATTTGTTCTGTTGGCAGGGACCAGAATTCACCAAAAACATGTCTTTGTCAGAAGTTCAGGAAAGTGAAGAGGTGAAGAAATCTGTTCCACTTCAAACTGCAGGTGAATTCCGTTGCTACATAGAATGTGGTGCATAACAAGAGTAAGCACTGTCTAAGTTGTCAGGATGATTAATCAGTACTAGAATCAGGACCGAGGAATTATATTTAGTCAGTGCTGGAAGAGCATTCCTATAGAATAGGAGATCCTGCTTAATACATGAATCAAATAGCATTTTCACATTACTTCAAAAGCAGACCTATCCTAAACGATGAACCTATGCGTAATTACTTTTTCTATTCGCTTGTACTTCTCCATGTGCATGTACTCCAGACATCCATCTGCCCGTTGTGACATTTCTTTTATTACTCCATGATCCTTGTGGTTTAAGGTATCTTCTTAATAATTATTGCCACATTGAACGTCTCCACTGCGTCCTCTTGTCAGGAATTGGCGGTAAAATATTAGAAATTAGATTATTTACTTTAAATCATACTTTGATTTTACCGTGGAAACTATGGTGTTCTTTGAGGGCGTGTATGATGAGAGATTTAAGTATTGAGATTAGGTGTTTAAGTGATGAGGTACTTGGTGGTGGGGGCTGTAGATGGTTTGGCATTCGGAATCAGTAATGTTAATTGATTTTAGATTCTTAAGAGTTCTTACCCTGCTATGGTAAATGAAGGACATGTTGAAAGTAGTAAGTTATGGGGGTATGTCCTGTTTAGTCGATGGCTGGGTTGTTGGCAGTGGCAGGCGGCAGGCGGCAGGCCATTGATGATTTTCCAGACACCTGGAGAATGACTTAAGTTGGGTATTGCACTATTGCTTGCTTAGGTGGCGGTTGATTCTTAAGGTTTTAATTATTATCTTTTTGGGTTTATTTTAGATGCAAATTGCATTTTTTGGGTTATTACACTGCTTTGACCTTGTCAATTGGTTTTGGTGTTCTGACATAACAGAGATGGTTGTCGGGATTTTCTTGGACGGTAGTTTACTGAGATATAAAGACTGTGTATCTAGCACCTTTTTTTCCGGGTGTTGGGTAGAGCGGATGGTGAATAACTGAGCTAGCATTTGATGACGGAAATACTTTTTGAGCTAATTTGCTATTTGCTACTCTGACATGGAAAACTGACTTGATTTTCATAACTGTGGAATGACATATACCACTTAAGAGAGGGTTCAGGTTCAGCAGGAATGGGTTGGGGCACGGTGAAAGTTTTGTCCATTCTGTAGTCCACTTTACAGGTCTACAGATTGTGCATGAATATGCTTCTTATTCTTCTTCTGTTGAATATTTTTAGTGAATGCCTAAGTCTTGTTGTCTTCTCCATCATCAATTCTGTTGCTGATGGGTTTTGTGGTCCAACTTTGTAGCTAATTTGAGCACAGTACCTAAGGACAGCAAAATCTATAAAGCAAAGCAAACAGAAGCTTTGCAAAAATATGAGATGTAAGACAATTGTTCCATCTAAATTCTTTGCGTTCAATCTTCATAGATATTTGTTTACTTTGACGCAATCTTCCTTCTCATCTTTATGGTTTTTCAGTCTAGTGGAGTTGGAGAAACAACTTTCGATGCACTTGCCAAAGCCAACTTGAGAGGAAACTGATCACTGCATGGTCAACATGCAGAGTAGCATGGATTTCAAGCTGATTTTGCACATTGATTCAATTCAGTAGACCGAGTAATAGAGGGAGAATGGTGGAGTTTTAGTGTAATGACTATAATTACAATTCCGGTTTTGCTGGCCCAATGCTTTGTTTCATCAATTCTGCAAATTCCCGCGATGACATATAGAAACTAGTTTTAGAAACTAATTTCTTTTGTAATTGTTGCTTTTGCTCCCCACCCCGCACTTGCCCCTTCTCTCACTTCGATCTCCCTGTCCTTTTTGCCACATATCCTTGATTCTATGGTAATGTAAGAAGTACGGAATATTAAGTTGGCAATTAGTTCATCCGCCAATTCTCATATGTATAAAATATGTCTTGCTAGTTTTTACTGCCTCAAAAATGGTGGAATGAAAGGCCTCTTATCATTTATTACTTGTTTCTTGTTTCACGTTGGTGGGTTGGCTTATAAGTAGTATATGGTACGAGTTTATATATGAAGCTAAAATTCTCGTGACTGCTCAGAGCAGTACGCACTTTATAATCCTCTATATTTTTGGCCATTTGAACATTAACTTTTCGATGATTGGACTATGAGTAGTATATGGTTCATTATAAAGTGCTTTATACGGTTTTACTGCACAAGTTTTTACATAGTGCACAAAGAATCCTATTGCCAGTCTAATGAGTAGCAAATGAGGTCGATTCTCTTGAACTTTATGCTGGTAATAACCAATTGTTGACACTCGACATTAATGAAAAAAGAAGAAAATTAGGAATCTGAATTTTAGACTACTAGACTATGTTTAGTTCCATAAAAGAGAGTAAATGGGTAAAAGTAACATTGCTTATATCTTCCCACTTTCGGAGGGATTGAAAATACTTACCATCAGGTTAAATTAACCTTCAATATAAGTTCAATTTGTAAAATAAAGCAGATGATATGCCATAACCAGAGTCTTAGATCAACGTTTTCCTCGGGTAACATGTTTAAAGTAATCACTGGCACTTAACCAAACAATTCTCAGAATTCGCTATTGCACTTTGAATTCCTTCATCATCTTAACAAGCATGTTGTCAATCTAGTCTAGAATAAACATTCTATTGTTCTACCAATTGGTTCTAAAATTGATTCATGTTTATAACTATCAATTCAACGACAACAAGATACCCAGTGTAATCAGGGGATCACTACCAATTCAATAAATAGAATTATGGAAACTTGTATGCCTATTTGTTGAGCATCCCGATAATTCCCTTTTTATTTTTTCTTTAATGAAGGAGATCATTGTGGTTGTGTGAGTAGAGTTGTAAACGTGGGGAAGTAAAAGTGCGATAGCGAAAAAGAAAGAAATTAAAAAAAGACACCATTTTGTAAAACAGACAAATTGTTAATTAATTCAATTATTGTATCTTTAGAGCCGAAAGTAAAAAAGTTAACGAGATCATTAACCTTGGAATTGAAGAACATTCTGAGAAGCTAATTAAAAGAGAAAGTATTAAAATTTACAGAAATAATTTGGTTTAACAAATGCAAGAAGCAAAGCACATATCAAAGTTGGGGGAAAGCACACTAAAGACCTAAAAGAAGTTACATACCAACATGAAAAAGATGTGTTGTCTTTTTCCCTTTTTTGTTTTAGTCCTTTCTCTTGTTATATAATAAAAGGTAATGCAATATGCGTTCTTCGTGTGGTCTACATGTCAATAAAGTGTGTAAAAATCTCGAAAGAATAGAGTTTAAATTTCAATAGAGACAAAAACGTTAGATAATTTTTAGTTATTTAATCCTATATGTTCTAGTGAGAATTAAGTAGTAGGGAAATGATGAATTAGTCGAGGTGCGTATAAATTAAATCGAACATATATATTAATAGAAAATGAAAGACAATGCGGCCTTAAAACATGAAATACATCACATTATTAGCTTTCATTAGTTCGTACTTCATATACATCGTCCAGTTGTAGGGTAATGAGCCATGCAGTAGACTGATATGTGCCATTCTTGTTGAAAGAAAAAGAGTACTCCCTCCGTCCCATAATAATTGTCACCTTAGCCAAATTTTTTTGTCCCATAATAAGTGTCACCTTTGGAAACTAAGACGTAAATTGGCTAGTTTTTTTTTCAATTCTACCCTTGGACAATAAAGTAGTAACATCTAAATGATGATTGGAAAAGCCACATAGTAACTTGGTATTATTGAATTTCCAATGTCAAAATGTTTACTTCTTGTGCATGCTCTAATCAAGAGGTAAAAGTAATTTGTTCTTCTTATATAGGGCTAATTTGGTAAACTTCACATTACATTATTGTTTTCTTAATATGCGTGTTTTTTACTAAGGTGACACTTATTATGGGATGGAGGGAGTAGTATATAAGATTTGGAATGATTAGAGAGAAATTTTCTAATTGGGATTTGTTTCATAATCCCATATAATCAAGAAATGCACAATCCCTCCCCCACCACCGCACACACGCACACACACAAAGACAGAACTCAGAACGTAGCTAGGTTAAAAGAATTAAGTGAAAATCCCTTTTCCTCCCTAAATACCAACCAAATGAAGAATTAAATAATTGCTAAAAACTAAAGTACCACATCAAGTATACCTTACTTTGATTCATTGTTCTTGACTGGATCCTCCAATTACACTTTTTGTTGAAAATAGTTTATTTGTTCCCCGTGACCTGTCTTCCAGAAAGTAAATACTTGAGATAATGCCTCAATATTGATTTATTTAGCTGAAGATTAGTAAACAGTATATATATATAAACCTTCTTTAATTTTTGTAATCGATTCATAAGTTGCTGCAGTAAATCGACCCTAACACAGTTAGAAAATTGCTAACTTCTTATAGAAATTTATGACGAAATTCGTCGGAATTTGGCTTTTTGGTAATATTTCCGATGATTTTTTTTTTTTTTTGTTGAAAATACCATAACGAACCAAATTCTCACTGAACGTCAGTTCGAAAATTAGTAATATTTTGGTAGTGTAAGCATATAACATATATTTGAGACACTATTATTCTAATACAAAAGCTATTAAAGAATGAAGGGGCAAATAGAAATGATTTGGGTGTCAAGGATGTTGCATGCAAACTTTAGAACTATTCTAATAAAACAAAGAAAACATTCCTCACCAATATCTCTACTTTGGTAGTCAAATTTCTCATAAAAAAAAAAAAAAAAAAAATTAAAAGATCAAAGTACGTTCTAACAACTCCAATTCTCCAATCATACCTAAACTTTTAAGGAATTTATGACTACACGTCTACACCACTAAAGCAGCATTAAAAGGGCTTTATTTCGAACAAAGCCGATATATCGGCATTTTAAATTGAATACCTAATTGAATGAAAAATGACGTTAGTGCTTCTTTTTTTTTTTTTTTTTAATTAACGTTTTTTCCTTAATCACTTTTTGACTGATAATTTGTAATGGAGCAAAACATATGTTTGGGAGAAGATTCCACCAAAAGTAGAGCCAAGGAGAGTTTTGCTTGACCAATGCATCCAATAATCCAACTTAATTAATGAAAATAAAGTTTAGGAAACGATAAGAAAAAAGAAATGACACTTGCTTGGTCTAAATGATAATGTGATTTAGTGGTCTGTTCAACCAAATTGTAAATCTTATCACAAAATTTAGTTGAACGATTTTAGGCTTTTTCTTAAATGAATAGAATAGAAGAAGAAAAAAATCAAATAATTTATGCACAATATGGCAGAGGCGAGATTTTTGAGTAAGGGAGTGAAGCTTTTTGACACACAACTAGTAGAAATCTAGAACCTAAAAATTGGCATTGAAATCATTGAAATGATTTTTTTTTCCCTATTAAAAGACAGCTCACGGGGACTAAAAACAAGAAAAATATATGTTCCGAAAGTAGAGAACAATTTAAAAGATATATATTTATGTTCTTTTACTGATTGAACAGTTTAACACACATCATAGTCTTGATTCTGAGTTTAAATACAAAATCTATAGAATTAAACTTTGGTAAATGTGCCATTATCTCAACAACTATTTAACTTCTAAATCACTAATACCTAACATCGAATGTATTAAAAAAAATTCTAAAGATTCGTCGGTTGGTTTGATTTTTTTAAACATCAAACCAAACCAATTGCATCGGGTTTTTTAATTTATACACCAAACTAAACCAATAAAATTCGGGTTTTTCAACCTCGGATTTTCTCGGGTTATTCGGTTTTCTCGGGTTTTTCGGGTTTTTTTTTGGAACAGTCTTGATACAATATATATAACTTTTACTTCAAATATTTCTTTAGTCCTAGTAAGATACAACTATATAATTAAGGTGTTTCATAAGAAAATAACACAAAATGCGAGAAGAGTGATGACATTGTAATAAAATATTTAACAAAAGATAATAAAATCGGTTAAAATAAATATTGCTAATTAATAAGTCATAAAAAAAATGACCATAATCTAAAAATACTAAGTCATGCTAAAATAAGTACGGCTAATAAGTATTAATTACATGACAAGAAAAAAAATTTAAGTTATGTATTTTCACTCTCTAAACCAATTATACAAAACTAAAGAATAGATATCCAATATTATTTTCATTCCTAGTGGTAAATTGAATTTCTTTTGTTAGTATTAGTGTTGAGTTGGTTTTGGTGGACTTTATATGAGTTACTAACATCCATAAAATATAAAACTTATTGACATTCTAAGTTCAAGCTTGAATAATATGATAATAGCTACGAAAAAATTAAGAAATATTTATAAATTACATTACAAATAAATATTTTTATGTATAAAATATTTTAAAAATTGAATACATGTAAGTCGGGTTGGTTTAGTTCGATTTTTTTTTAGCTAAAACCAAACCAAACCAATTATGATCGGATTTTTTTTTTCAACACCAAATCAAACCACTAATCGGGTTTTTTTTCTCGGTTTGACTCGGTTTATCGGTTTGGTGGGGTTTGTCGGTTTACTTTGTACACCCCTACTAAAGATATTTAAACTTGCGATCTCGATACCAAATTACCTCCATTTCAAATTTAAATTTGCCGATCGGCGGTTGATTTATTAATTTGCTTTATTACTATTTTGGCAACTTTCTAGCTATTTCACATTATGTGCAGTTAATTAAGTCGATCTGTCATCATCCTTCTTAGACCCTTGTATCAATAAGAATGTAGCTTTGAAATTCAAAAACCAAATGTGGGGTGGGGGGAGGAGAATAGAAAATAAATCTTTTAAAGAGGAATGAGAAAACCAACTAAAGTAGATTTATTGTAAAAGTACAAAAGCTAGAACCATATATATGAGGTGTTTACCCATTTACACGTGTGACTATGAAAAAGATTTATTCACACCATTTATATTAAATTATGTTAACTTATCCAGGTAAAAGAAATAGATTGAAGTGATATAATATATTGATTAGTGATAGTTAATGCAAAGGTGCATAAGAACATGTGATGTATTTACTGGTCTTGATTTAATATTAGGTGTTTCGATTTAAAGTCTAACGATAAGAATTGTCCCTACACTGATAATATACTTACAAGTTTAATACATGTGATGTATTTACTGGTCTTGATTTAATATCAGGTGTTTCGATTTAAAGTCTAACGATAAGAATTGTCCCTACACTGATAACAAGTATATTATGTAACATAACACAAATGCATAAAACTACATATATTTACATTTATTTGCATTTACACATATATTCAGTGGCGGATTTATATTTCACCGGAACATTCAAAATATAAAAAAGTAAACATATGAAGAAGCTGGGGGTTCAACATCTACTATATATACATAAAAAATAATTTTAATCTTCAGTAAAAAACGCAGTGTTTTTTACATGGGGGGTTCGGATGAACACCCTCGGCTCTATGTGGCTCCGCCACTACATCTATTCATGTGATACCTGCCTGTTTTGAACTTTTTAAATGGTTATGCAATTTTTTTGAAAAAAGATATTTTATAGAACATTTAAAAAAAAATTACTTTCAAAAAGTCATAACAAAATGAAGATGCCTTGACAAATGAAGCAGATTATTAACCATATTATCAACCTCTCTGCAGAGAGTCTCAACTGTTCTCTTGGTCATACTTATAGAAGGTAATATGGCTGTTGATTATCTTGCTAACCTAGGGGAAAGGAACAAATTGCTCATGAATTTTAATGATGTCAACTCTCTGCCTAACATGGTTATGACTTTTATCAGGATAAATAGAGAAGGCACGCCAAACTTCAGAATCAAAGATCAAGGAGGAATCATATTTTTGTTATTAATTAATGATGTTAGCTGATAATGCACATCAATTGATATTGAAAAAATTAATGGAACACTCCCTTACCCTCAAGGCTAGATCCTCCCACCGTTCACTTTTACTTGTCCAGTATTTCAAAAATAAATTTTCACTTTTACTTGTCACTTTTAGCATATCAAGTTAAGACAAATTATTTTTTTCTTGTTTTATCCATATTATTAATTACTCACTTCAAATCATTTTTCAAATCCAATAAAAATATGTACCAATTAATATGAGTACAATGGTAAATTATGCACTTCATTTATTATTTCTTAAACAGTGTGAAAAGTCCAAAGTGGACAAGTAAAAGTGAACGGAAGAGAAGTAATATGCAAATAACGATTAATCCGCTAGTTACTTGAATTTTTTTTTCAATGGATCAACCAAACACATTTTGTTTAAGGAGAACTCTCTAAATCATTAAAACCAATCAACTCTCTACTCGAGAGAAAGTAACAAACCTTTGTAATGGACAGTGGTACAAGCAGGATTTTGTACAAGTGGTATCGATTAATTGAGTGTCATATTTTGGCTCGTATATGGATCTACAAATACAAATTTATTCCCACATATACCTAATAAATAGAGAAAAGACATAAATTTCCCCTTAAACTTGTCCGCAAAACTCACTTTAGCAATTTAACTTAACGGACGTTTATTTACCCCCCTAAATAACTTTCAGGTTAATTAAATACCACTCTAGGATTATAATACCACTCTCACAATGGAAGGTGCATTACACACGCGCCAAGTCACTGCCTTGTCAGCACCACATTAGAGCCACCTCTAAAATTATTTAATTTTTTTATTTTTCATATAAAAATAAAGCGGGCCCGCTGATGTGTCTATTATTATAATATAATTAAAAATAAAAAATAAAGATTGACACCTTCTTCTTCACACCCCCACCCCAACCAAACAACCAAACATCAGAGACCATTTTTATCATATTCTCACCTCAAAACCCCTCCTTAAACCCTTGCAAACAGCCACAACCTCAAAACCCCCAAAATCAACTAAATGCATTTCCTCTTCCGTCGAACCCAACACCACCACCAACGTCAACAATGGCGAACACTCTTTAACGATGCTGCACTTCCCATCAACCACGTCAGAGACCGTGGACTCGACCACGTTGTCGAAAGAGAAAAAAACCTCTTGTAATGGTTCGCTTTTCACGTGGCAGTTAAGGCATAAAAGGCTACTACGAACTCATTGGTGATATTTTGGACTTTGTTTTAAAAGAGTCGCCACCTAATTTTTAGAAAATTAGGAAAATCGATTTTGAAGGGTTTATTCATATACCGTGAAAAAACCTTCGTAATCCAGAGTTCTAGGTAAAGGTTCTGATGATCCCCTGGGGAAGGTGTTAGGCACCCCAGTATTAAGGATCTGTACTATACGGTTGACCTTCGAATTCCAAAGTATGAGCATTTGCCTAAACTGTCTATTTTGTGTTTATTCTCGCATTTAAAGAAAACTGCCATTTTTGTAAATTGCATATCATTTGAAAAGAATTTGAATATGTCCCCCTTATATACAGGGTATCGTTGTTTTTTCGTATTTACAACATCCGTGTACAAATAGTCTCCTTTTATATATAAGGAGTATATTTCATTTCATAAATGAAGAGAAAGGCGAGGTTCTTGTTTTTTCATAGTATTAAACTTGTGTCATATTCATACTTTAGCTCGTGTCGATCCATTTTGGTACGTTCAATCTTATCCGGAACTTTGTATTACAATTTGGTTTTTATGTTATAAAGGAGCGTTTTTTGTATGTTGAAAGGAGTATATCTTGACTGTATATACTCATTTTTTATAGCCTTTTCCTTGACTCAAAACTGCAATCGTAGGCAAAGCTTGATTCTGTTTGGATTTTCCTAAAAAAAAGAATTGTGTACATATTTCTTTTATCCAATTCTGGTCCCTGTTAATTTTGAAGGGCTTAAGTATGGAATTGGTCCATTTTTCCTAGAATTTTAAATAATACAAAGTTGGCTTTTGATTAGGGATTACCCGTGGGCTGAGGCCCAAAATTTGTTTCAAGTAGTCGTAAAAAGAACCTCTCTCGTATAAACTTAAGAAAAAAAATGAGTTTGTTTAAAAGGGTTTGTAATTTTATTAAGCTCTAGAAAATGCTTTGTTACCAACAATTGTCTTTGACCGTTTGGAGTCTAAAACATCAAGTTATATTAAAGGAGTTTATGAAATCTCATTTTTTATACTTAACTTTTTAAAACTGTGGAACATTGCTCGGGGTTTTGGAAATTCATTAGGGACCTAAAGTCATCTAAACGGTATAAGCACCGTTGTCCTAAGACGGCTAATTCTAACCATAACGTTTTCCACTATAATATGAGTTTGATACAAATTACAAGTACATCAAAAGCTTTAAACAAATAATGCAAATGAAATATAATAGAATTAGACTAGGGGCGTACCAAGCCCCTAGTTTAACCATTTTCACCCATGGTTAGACCTTCTGTGCGCCTCGCTATTTGCTTCACCTTCGCGGACTCGATTTTGAATTAATTTTCTATTGGGAAAGGCCCAATAGGTAGGCTTTGACTGGACTCGAATGGTCATGAGGGTGAGGAGAGGGGGAAAAGAAAAAAGAACCCAGTTAGTTTATAAACACTGATCTTATCACTAAAATAACAAAACTATACATAGTACAAAACATGAAAAATACTCATATTGTTCTATACTTGCCCTATTCTTCCTTGAGTAGATTTGTTTTGGTTGGAGACTTCCTATGGCATGGGAACTAAGTCCTTGCCTTGTACTCCCGATGTCGCACAAGTTCCAAGGGGCTTCTAAGAACCCTAGGCATGGCTAACACCGAGAAGGCCTGGACGACCCCGAATTACCATAATTTATCTCAACCAATACATCCAAACAAGAGAAAAAGAGAGTGCAGAACTTAAGATTGGTAAAAGATTTGAGCCAAACTCATAAACAAACAGCAGTCAAGTGTCATATTCTAGGGGGCAGATATTTATATCAAAACACAGCCAGTGACAGCATCCAAATAAGACTAGATAATCAACAAAGTATAGAAGTAATGAGGGTAAACTTATTTTCATGGCTGGATGATAACAAAGGAAACACACACAACTGCTTTAGAAGGAACACAAATAATGATCAGTCTAGACATGGACTTATTAAGATAGCCATAGAAACATAAGGAATAAGCTGGAAACAATTCAGACACATCAAAGCAAGTACAGGAGGTTTTATGGTCAAATACAAGCTTGTCTCTTTTCAGACAATCACTTAGCCCAGGACTTCTCATAAATAAAAAAGGAAGAGATTCCAAATGCACATATTCAGACAGCCCAACCTACCCATTTATTAAGGTTCAAGCCACGCCTGAGGAAACAAGACAAGGTTACCCTAATTCCAGTGATGGCATTCACCCCATCCCAACTAAGCTCAAGATTACACACAACCAAGTCCAAAAACAAGCACAATATTCACAAGAAAAGAGGTCACCGGGAAGGCTTCTACGACAACCATGGCTCGTGTTAGTGTCACTTGTTCCGGTATGAATGAAGTTTTGACAACACTTAGGATTTTAAAGCATATATTTGAAACTGGCAGCTTCAAAGACTAACCCCTCTGTATTAACTCATGCACCTAACTAGCTGGTTCATTAATCAGGATCATTTGTTAAAAAATAAATAAGTTTTGCAGGCCTTTGATGAAGAAAAAAAAAGAGATTCCCATTAGGCAAGTCATATGGACACTCAGTCATGATAGCCTTAAGATAGTTTGATTTCCAGAGATGGTCTTTAGACACATTTAGACTAACCAGAAACTTCTTCAAAGAACAAAAAGGAAAGGGAGAGGAGAGGCAAGAAGTAGACCTATAACATGATCACAGTTTTGGCAAACAAGGAATCAAAACATCACATAAAGCAAATCTTAATCAATACACCAAGTGGTAAGTCTCAAACATCAGTTTGGATAAACAAGTTAGGGAAAGTGGACAAAGACACATGGCCAATAGCAAAGTAAATGGCAAATAACCCGGTGGACACTCAGTCTTCTTATAGGTGGTCTCATGCCCACATAACACAACCATCAGCCCTATTTTCCTTTACACACAACCAATTTAAAACAATAAGGCTCAGAAAACCTATAGACCTTTCAAACAAAAAGGATTTTCAGATGGCAATGTGGTAATCACATAACACTTAGACTTGACAAGTATTGACAGTAGCTTATTTGGTTCCCAGTATCTTCCTCCTCGTTAGACATAGCTAGGACTGTTCCAAACCACCTATGGCCTTTATGTGTCCCAAGGTCATGAAAAGGAGTTCTAAAAGAAAAGGATGGGATCTCAGGGTAAGGAAAGGGGAAGCAGGATAGGGTGGGGTCATCATCTCCCCATCTCCTCCTCCTGAATCTCCCTTTCAGCAAAGGGATCATGGGTTCCATTGGTCATTACCTCCAGTTCATGCCTAGGCTCACCTTCACTCTCCCAAGACCTCTTTTCTCTCCTTTATGCATTCCCCTCATACCTCAGTGACACCACTAAGGGCCATGGAAGATCTAGGACAATTTAACTCTATCATACAATTTCCACAATGAACCCATGGGGGTAATGTCTAGATTTTAAAGACTTTGTTACAAAATTCACTATGAACATTAGGAATAAACCCCTTATAAACACATAGCACACAGTACCAAGCTGATTAATTCATAAACATTATGTCCAGATTATAAAAGTAAACCTTAGTTATCAAGTTAAAATGTGATGTACTGGGAACAAGCACTTCATAGACACATAGCAGACAACAACAAACTAGCTGATTTATAAGGACCATGTCCAGATTTTAAAGACCTTTTATTATCAAATTCCCTTATGAGTACTGGAAACAGACACATCATGGACACATAGCAAATGATAACAAACTAGTTTTCCCTAACAACTTCAAACTAAAACCAAGATCATAAAAGGGTCTTTGTTATTAACCACACTGTAGTTCAAAGGAAAGAGTACACATTTTCTTTTCCATCAGGATCAAATCACACAAAGAAACAATCAACAGACTTCAACACCATCATTTTAGCCTTATCACCACTCTTTTTTAAAGAACTCATCTCTCAACATCAAAGGGAAACACAACAGTATCCAGAAAAGACCACACAAGGACAAGTTAAGCAAGATTTGTAACAAAGATCCCATCATCCTTCCTTCTTTTATCCTTTATCCTTACCTATTATTGTAACTAGATGACAAGTTCTCAAAAAAAAAAAAAAAAGATTTTCCTGCACACAGACATGACTCATAGGCCACTTCTGCACATGAGGGACCAAATGACCCACACACATGCACACACTCCTTGCCAAACTACCATCCTTTAAATCCCCTTTTATGCCCTTTTTATTAGAGTAGACATATTTCATTTGCTAGGTGAGAACAAATATAACAATCACCTCTTAACCAACTTGTTAGGCTAGGTGATTTGCCAATTTTTATCAAACATAGACCATCTTAGAACTGCTCTTAACCTAGTTTATTATAGAAACATTAGAAACCTTTTAGACTTAAACACATCACAACCACACACTCCACATGTTCTACTCAGAAATAGTTTAACAAATTCCCGCACTTACCCCAAACAGGACAATCAGACAAAAGGCAGAGCCAAGTGAAATACTTTGGTCAAGTTAAAACCCTTCCCCTCCCTAGGATCACTTTTAAGACCTTTGTTTCAATTATACGTTATTGTGACCCCAAAATGCCAAGTTTTATCAAGTAAGACTTAGGTGAGACAACAGGAATCAGGCCAAACAAGTTGCCAAGTGAAACAAGTAGAATTCCACAAAGAGCACACAGTACACTTTCACTTTTTAGAATCAAAACACCATTAGACAGGACAGATATGATCAGGCTAGGTCTATCACATGATAAACTTCAACTCCCAAACAAACAACATGTTTAAGAAAGATAAAGTGATGACCAGACTAGGTCCAGTTCCTATTAGACTTTCAATCTTTACAACAAGTACATGATCAGGTGAGACAACAATAACCAGGCTAAAGTTCAACATAACAAGCCTTTAACATAACAAGACTTCAACTTTCCCATGACACATATAATCAAGCAGGACAAACTATGATCAAGCTATGTTTAAGACTTCAAACTCCCAACTAACACATAACCACATAGGACATATAAGACAAACAATGACCATATTAGACAACTTACTTCAGGCAGACCTCTTGACCCCTTCCTTAATTAACCTCCAGACCAAGACAACCTCCAAATGAACAATAACAAGACATAAGGCAAATCAGTCATTCAAAGAGCTTGTGACTTCAAACTAGCCCCCTCATAAACCAACCTTATCACATGGGACTAGACCACTTATGACTTTAACAGACCTATTTTGACTCTGATCAAAACACAGGATTTTCATCAGGCTAACATATTAACTTAGACTACATCCCAGACCCTCATATAGGGATTTGATGGTGTTTAGACAATCATAATAGAACAGAAAATGCAGAAAGGACATCCCAATCAAATAAAACTCCTTATACTCAAAACCATAGTCTAAACCACACTTAATATACCTTTAGTCACAACTAAACAAACAATGGTGCAAACAGGAAAGCTAAATGGAAGTTTAAGTCAAGCAAGTTCATCAGCTTAATGCTATAGTCTAGATTATATGTAAAGAAAAAGGAGACAACTAGTCACAAGGCATGAACAAAAATTCTGAATAAAAAAGTGAGTCAAAACAACCTATCAAATTGAAACTACCCTCTAGCCCACATGAAACACCTTAGATAAGCATAATGCAGACAGAATCACAACAAGCATATCAGGTTTGAGCTTTGTCCTAAACCACAAACAATCATATTAACCAAACATAGTATGGACATAAATTGAGAAGAAAGGTAATAGACCAGCACATTAACTCAAACCTCTATCCTAAACCACACACAATCACCTTGACTGGGTATAATGTAGACAAAATCTAGGTATAAAGGTGATAAGCTAAGGCACTAACTTAAATCCTATCGTAAACCATACAATTATGCTACCTAAGCATAACACAAACAGAACCTAAGCATAAAAAGCAATAAACTACTTAAACTTCATCATAAAATCCCACATAATCTTATTAACTAAACACAACATAAGGAGAATCTAAGTATGAAAACAATGAACTAAAATACTAACATAAACCACACATAATCTTATTAACTAAACATGACATAAATATAAAGCATTAAACTAAAGGTATTTACCTTTTGTGAGTGCAACCGGGGTCAAGCGATGGATTTGGAAGCTTTTGTGCTCCAATGCCAAACTCAAGCCACCAAAACACCACACAACAAATAAAAAATAAATTTTAGAACTAGGGAACTTAAAAAACCCTTAGGTTTAAAACTAAATTTTTGACTTTGGAACTCTTAAGACTTAAAAATAGCAATTTTCAGCCTCTTTTCGAACAAATGAGGGTTTCTATTTAGAAACCCCAGAATGCTTCTCGAGTTACATACTACCGATGTGGGACTTGTGGTTTTACACAAGTCTCACTCTCACAACCAACATACGGTCCAGATCTATGGTAAAAAATAAAATCAATGGTTCAAATACTTCCAGACTAGCAATAATGATGGAAATACATATAAAATAGGAGGGGGGGGGGGGGGGTGTGCGTTTAAAGGCTTTGGGCGGTTTTACAGTGAGAGAAGGACGAAGCTATTAATGATTCATCCTCTCTTTCACGTTACATGCTCCAAACGACGGGACGGGGCCGAAAAAGGGGGGGGGGTAGGTGGTGGAACGGGGAGGCGGCGGCGGGGTTTTACGCCTGGCCGCCTCCTCTTTTTTTCTTTAGCCAACAGACCCCTAGGGTCTTCTAAATGAACGAGTGGGAGGAGTATATACTCCCTCCCTTTTAATCTCTTAGTGGACCGGGTCCTGGTCCATATTAGATGTGTATATATATATATATATATATATATATATATATATATATATATATATATATATATGAGAGAGAGAGAGGTAGGGAAAAATAAAATAGTAAATAAATAAAGAAAAAAACTAATTATTAGTCCATTAGGACTTAATTAATTTAAAACATGACTCATAAATAAAATAAAAATCATTTTGCAGATCTTTTGGTTTTTAATTAATTAACTTGAGATAAAAAAAAATTAATCAACTACGCAAACGCATACAGAATCAAGATTTAAAGGGTAAAATGGTCACTTCTTTTAATTATTCAAAGTGCCTTGGACAATAAAAATGGAATAAAATTACTCATTAATCTAATTTTTCTTGATTTAATTAATTAAACAAATAATTATCCAAAAAGGACTTTTTGCCCTTTGATTAACTTCAACAAAAATATTCCTTGAATATCATTAATTTCCACAAAATTTAAAATACTCTGGAGGTTTCTTTATCAATTTAAAAGGGTGAAATATTATCCCAAATAATTTCATAAAAAATTACCTAGACCTTTTAGGGTACACAGCTGATTTTATTTATTGTCCAAGGACTCCGAGCACTTAAAATAAATTACGGGAGGTTAAAAACTAAGTGTCAACACCTCTACTCTTCCTTTCTCTTAAAAAACGATGTTGGGCAACTCCGCCATGGTCATCGCCCTTGCCCCTTTCCCCTCGACCAGTTCCCACCTCTTCAACCCAATCTCACATATGAAATTATCGTCAATTGGCTTCGAATTTCAAACACCCTTTTGAATCTTTAGATCTGGGTAGTGAAAATTATCCCAAAATTTGAATTTCATCATCTGGGTTGAATATATTACTGAAACATAGTCGTCTTCATCATTGTCGTCGATCAATTTCATCGGGAAAAATAGCGTCGGCGATAACTTTCCGGCCAGCCAAACCCACATTAATTAATCTATCCAAGAAATGAATTTCATATTTCTTTTATTATGTAATAAAGCTCATTAACCAAATTTGTTTACAAAGAAATAGAAAAGAAAAGGAGAATGACATGGAGAAGGGGAACAATATTGACGGAAATGGCAGAGGATGGGTGGAAAAGAACAAGAAAGAGAAAGGAAAAAGAGGAAAGAGAAAAAGATAACCTAAAATGAAATAAAAAATTAAGAAAAACATAATTAAGTTTAGCTAATAATAAAGCGGGCCCCACTTAATTTTTTTCTTCAATTTTTTGTCATTTACGCGCTAATATTTTTTTTATTTGCCACGTCAGCCGTTAAGGTTGTATTTAATTAAGATGAAAATTGTTTAGGGGATATTTAAACTCTCATAAAGTTTAGTTGATAAAGTGAATTTTACGACCAAATTTAAGGGGAAAATAATGCCTTTTCTCTAATAAATATTTCCATTTTGGGAGGCCTACAGAACACCCATAGAAACACTCTCCGGCAGTACTGGTGATATGGGCTTTTTAAAATGTACTTGTAAGGCTATTTACTTTAGCACATCTGTATCATGTTTCTTGGGAATCATCATACAAGTCTAGAACTTCCACCTGTACGTGCATATGTGCATGTGCTACTTTTTAGTCTCTTTTCAAATGTACAATCATTTTGCATTTATAAACAAATCTTTTGTGTGGTTCTTTTAGCTTCTAATTCAGACTTTGCCATGATGAATTAAGAGGTTTAGTTTGAAGATTGAAATTGCCGCAATGAATTACACAGAACTGAAAAATTGAGTTGTAGGTTTATTGTGAACAGTTATAGTTGGCTTAATGATGCTTGTCTTTTTTGATCTATCCCGTCATGTCGGCTGACAATTCATGTATGTCCACTTAATCATTAAAGTTTAATAATCATGGACATTGTGTTAACTGTACAGGCGTTAATAGCATTAGTTGTAAGGATGCTTAATTAATGACATTAGTAAGTTGTCGTCCATCCCTCATGAAATTCTTAAAAATATATATGGTATATTGAGGATTAACTTAAGGTAATATGGTCAGTGAATTTTATCCATTATAATAGTAAAGTGACAAACAATCTTTTTTTCAAATTCAAGTTATTGAAATATGTGAGAATTAATCAAAAATTATAAATGACCGAAATGTCAAAATTTCAGCCAAAAAAATACAAATGAGAGTAAAATTTTTGACCATCCATATTTTATAAAGTAAAAGATAATTAAAAAAATGCTCAAAGGGAAAAATAAACGAAAAACGATTACCTAACACAAAGTTTTAACCTTCTGGTCATTTTTATGTTCTAAGCAGCAAAAAGTACTTATGCGCCTTTACTATTATTTTATTATAATGAATAAAGTTCAGTAATTAATCCGGTATCTATGGGACCAAAGAGCTAAAAAGTTTTGCATTTGCAAGTGAAGTTAGACTACGTGGGTCGGGAATTTAGTAGCTTAGTTGGTTATCTTCTTGGGATGGAACTAAGGGGTTGGTTCCACCGAACTTTCACTTTGTATATGTGCCGTGGTAAAAAACTTAGGCAGGAGTAGTTTTAATTTTGAAGATTTAACCAGAATCTTGGGAATTAGAATGAAGAAATTGCACGATTTGTCCTCCCAATGGGATGATCTTTAATTTTTACCCAACTTATGCCTAGCAGTGCATAAGTCGATTAGAATTAGTAATAGCAAATCATTATTGTGTATTTAATTTAGAGTTATCTAGTCAACAATTTTACGATTAGAGATCTCAATCTAGGTGAATTTTATACTAAGTGTAATTCGGTATATACATATATACCTTAATATATATATTAAATATATATATTATATATACTTTATATATACTAAATATATGCAATAACTTAATATATATACTAAAGGGATTTATTATATATACTATATATATAAAAATATATATACATAAAAAATAATTTATTTATATATACCATGTATATAATAATATTATTTTTTGCTTAATATATATACTATATATAAAGGATATTGAGATGAACCCTTCAGCCCTTCTTGACTCTGCACGACTAATGATGAAGTTGAACATTTTTATGTATATAATCAGATGCTATATTTTTTGAACGATTCTAAATAGTTTATTACTCTTTCCATCCCATATTACTTGTCCACTTTTCACTTTACACGGCCTTTAAGAACTTATAAATAAAAGTGCATTTTTACTACATTATCCTTATCTCTCTCCAATTAATTGCACTTTAATCAATATTGGTTTTTTAAAAAAAATTAATGTTAAGACAAAGTAGGAAAATTTTAATTAATTATATCTTGATTTTGCAAATGAATAAGTATTGAGACGGATATTTATAGTAACGTGGACAACTAATTTGAGACGGGGGAGTACATAGCTAATTTTGCAACTAGAAATTTGATAAAACTGGAAAATGATTGTTTTCATGAAGGGATAGGAACATCCAAAGCAAAAATTGGCCCCCTCCAACACACATGATGTGCCTCTCCAAATTCCCATAACTTAAAAACAATGGCATAGTAGGGATATAGTCCCCATCAAGATTTTAAATATCTTCTTGGGATGGAACCCATTTATTGTCCCATATATAAAAACGTATTAACCCACCATACCTTTCTTTTCCTTTTCTAGTAACACAATTCACCCCATCTATATATAATATAAAGGTAGCGTACTTCTAGATAAGGTGATGTGTGGTATTAAAGGAAAATTAAGAATCTTTATTTATTTTTTTCGTCATACAAATAATTTTGAAAAAATAACTTAACTTTGAAAAATAGTTAATTCATCCTTGCTTAAAACTAAATACGTCCCATATCTTTATTTAATTATACTATGGGGTCTTGTGTATTATTTACGGGACGTACTTCATCCTTCGGGGGGGGGTTGTGTTTCATCATCATCAGTCTTCATTAAAAGTGTCTTAAAAAATTATTTTACCCTCAAATAAATTTTTACTCACTAAAATAACTCAATCCTCATGTTGTTGACATTTTTTTTTTAAGAAAAAATA
This sequence comes from Lycium ferocissimum, assembly GCF_029784015.1. Taxonomy (NCBI): domain Eukaryota; kingdom Viridiplantae; phylum Streptophyta; class Magnoliopsida; order Solanales; family Solanaceae; genus Lycium; species Lycium ferocissimum. Next base: position 10,963,366 of record NC_081346.1, on the reverse strand, counting down.
ATACTAAATTATTTTTATATTTTTTTTGGAAAAATTATCCGTATTATTTTTTCAAGGCGGAAAAAAAAATTTGGGTCGGATTGAGTATTTTAGTGAGTAAAAAATTATTTGAGAGTAAAATAATTTTGAAGGGAATTTTGATGATGCCATTTGAAGAAGTTTATATAGGGGTGGGGGATGGGTTAAAGTGTTAAAAAAAAAAAAAAATTATTAACAAAAATTAGTTTGGCAACCATTTTGCAAAAGGGTATAATTGAGTTAGCATCTATTATTTCAGTATAAGCGTAAGGGTATAATTGGCCCTAAAGATAACGTATCCAGGGTATGGATGAACTATTTTTCAAAGTTCAGGGTAATTTTGGCCTCTTTTCCAATTTATCTTTTTTCTCCTTTTTTTGACATTTTCTCTCATTCCTCTACATAATCTATTAATTAAATGGATTAACAAAATTCTCATGAAGTAAATATCATATATTGCAATAAAGGCCACGTAGTAACAATTGAAATCTGTGCAATAAAGCCTAAATAGCCTCAATTATTATAATGCAAATCTTTCATATTCCTAATTGAAAACCACTAAGATCCGCATATTTTGTTTAATGGTACTTATTCCACATCATTATCTATTTTCTAACGTACAAGTTGATAAACATATATATATGGAGAGGTTAATGGCCGGAGGTTCATGTTCGTGGATTGTTTTACTAAAAAACAAGTTTATCCAATCCAATTTTCGATATTTAAGGATTGGTTTTAACAGGTGAGTATACATGCCTAGGGTCAAGCCACTGCAAAAACAATTTTGTGCTCATGCTCTTTTTAATCATTAAATTTGATACGAGAGTTTTGCAGCTTTTATTCCTTAAATTAGCATTCTATTTTTTATTTTTTTGGGTTTTTGGTAACCTTTAATTTCACATGCATGTCTACTTACATTTTCAAAAGGCATATATTCATGCAGCTTTAACTTGGATGTGGGGAATTGCTGATAACAGTTTGTAATATTTGAAGGTGTTAAACTGAATCATTTGTTCGTGAAACAGAATGATTTCTGAAAGATTATCTTTCTCAAGTTACGTAAATGACTCTAGGCTACAATGAAAAGGCGATGTGGCGTCTTAAAGCAAAGCCAAATCTATTTTTTCTTTTATCTCCTTTTGTGGCATTTTTCTTTCTTTTTCTTCCACTTTGAAATTCTGAGTATTAAAATTTTTACACCAGTTACAAAATTGAAAATAATCACCATAACTATTATATATACCAATAAAGACTTATTAATTTTCTGGAAAATAATTAAGACTTAGTAACTGAAAGCTTAAGATAAGGCTTACAATTGGCACATCAAAATCTTTATTGCTACTATTAATTTGCTTCTATATTAATTACAACTTATAATCATTATACCAATAAATTACCATTTATCGTCTACTAGAAAAGAAGTTACTGTAATTGATTACTTTTACTATGAATGGCACTTTCTTGCTAAATTTAAACATAGGAGGAGGTATTGTCAGTCTCCTACTCATATACATCAAACATGCATCTATATATATTATAAAGTTAGACATAAACAAAGTGATGTGGTACCTCTCTATGGCCTAGAATTGCATTTATCTTTTTTCTCAATTTTTTATTTTTCCTCTCATATTTTAATTCATTTTATTGTAATAATAAATTAGAATCATTAATACCGAAAGCCACTCATCCCTTACAATTTACTCTCATTAATTTCCCAATCATGTGCTCTTTTGTAACTGCGAGATGGAATTTGGAAAGACCACTAACTATTTTAATTCTCTAATTAAACTAATAAATTAGTTCATGTTAATAGCTATATATGTTGTTTCCGCTACTTTGTCCTTCATGTGCTATGACTATGATTCATCAGTTTTGAACTACTATAAAGCATACGTGATTACATAGTTAGTGCTATTTTGGTCTGATCTCCGCACGAAATTTTGTCATTTTAATGGTGCCAAGAAGATATAACTTAGGAATCATTTTCTTCCTCATTGTTGAGTTACTATGACTCAGTTGGAATGTGGTGGTGTCAGGTTTCTTATACACCGTCACTCTTATTTTGTCCTGTTAGATGTTTCTATTTGCCAACTAAAATGCATAAGGTACCACTATCATTACAAGTTAATATCTTCACTTTCGAAAAACTATTCTTACGCTTTATACATCTTCCTTTCTTCATCTTCACTTTCCCACCATTCTGGTATGTCCTTAAGAATACTGCTTCAATCTCAATTTATGTGACACATTTCGAATTTTGAGAGTCAAACAAGTTTTTCTACTGCGATTTTTTCATATGTTTTTAAAAATATTTTAAATTATCAATTATGATGACATATAGTACTTTTTATGTAGCTTTCAAATATGTAAATTTTATTTTTAAAAACTTAAAGATTTCATGTCTAAATTTACCGTCAAAATTTAAAAATTGGCTCTCAGATTGAAATTTACATATTTGAAAACTACGTAAAAAGTACTATTAGTCATCATAATTGATAATTTAAAATAATTTAATAACATATGAAAAAATCGCAGTAGAAAATTTATTTGATTCTCAAAATCCAAAATGTATCACATAAATTGAAACGAAAGCAATATTCTTAAAGACGTAACAAAATGGTGGGAAAATGAAGATGAAGAAAGGAAGATGTATAACGCGAAAGAAAAGTTTTTCTGAAGTGAAGAAATTAACATGAAATGGTTGGGCATAGACAAGGTGTTTTCTAATACTCCTTGAATCTTTCTTCGTAGATAAATTTAAATACTCTTCATTTGTAAATAATGATTAACTATATATTACATACTAGTCATGTGAGTCCCGTGCTAAGCCCGGGCCCAAACTCAAGATATAAAAGTAGATATTTTAATTAAAGAAATATAATTTGTGTTAGTACAAGTGTACAACAACAATAATATATACCCATGTAGTCACAAGTGGGTAATTACGTTAGTAATAATTAAATTTCATATAAGTATATTTTCATATATGAAAGCAAAACTTTCATTCCACTCCTTTAATATTTTAACTTTCATTTTGATGAAATTATTTACTTCAAATCAAATGCGAGCGTAATTTAACATTTATAAGTTATGTATCCTAATTTTAAAGTTATTTAGTTCTAAATAAATAATCTATACATAGTTAATGAACTTTTAAGACAAATACATAATTTAACTTGTGCGACGGATGAGTCGGCTCTCTTAATTAGGGATTAGGGTTCGAACATGGATATGGAAAAAAATCTTTGGAGGGAGCGCTTTCCCCCGAATGGGCGCGATACAATGCGAATTATCTGGATTAATTGGGCTCAAATGCGGATATCGAGCACCAAACAGAAAACCAAAGAACATGAAAAATGAGGTAGGAGGTTCGATAGCTTTTGAAAAGTAGACCTTGAAAACAAAAAAAAAAAATTGACTTAAATAAATAAGATTAGGACCTAAAAGTAATTAATTAAAAAGTTTAAAAAAAAAATTGAAAATTCTTGTGAGGACTACAAAAGTCCCTGAGTTTGCCCTTATATATAGTAGTAAAGTGAAGCCTTCAATATACTCTAGGAAAAAAACAAGTTTATGAATTAACTCAAATCTATGTCGTTTATAAATTTCCTGTCTCGGAAAAGCAGGATAATATTTATGTTTGTAAGTGGTCTACTGATATATATATATATTTTTTTTTTGTAAATTCATTGACATCTTTCACAACCGCGCGAAGCGCGGGTAAATTTACTAGTTTATCAAATCATCAAGATATTTCTACTTTTTCTTCCTTTAAAAAAAAAAAACAAAAAAACAAAAATGCCTTTTCGTTACTATGTACTCATTCCCCATACAAAATTCACTTGTCATACTAATTCAAATTCGAACTAATTTAGTTAATTAATGAACTCCATTCAATTTTCAAATTCGAAATTTCTGATGAAAGATAGAAAGATTCTGGTCATGTCATCATATTTCTCGGTGGTATTGTATTTATTATAGTACTCAAATACAAGCTTGCATGGGCTTAGGCTAAGAGCATAGCTTAATGTCCAAGGTAAGTTGTGGCAAATTATTAGAACTAGGTACTTAAAAAATTTCAGCAGTGAAACTTTTTTTCTTGCTTTTTCTTGGGGTTTTGCTTGTCTTTTCTTCTTCTTCTTTGCTCCATTGCCATAAAAATTCAGAAAGCCTGTCGAAGAACATGCTTAGATTCCTAAATCGACATCCTTGTAAGTTAGTTTACACTAAAATAATCTCAGTGTGTTGCCTTAGTCACGAGGCAACCAACAGGCCATTAAACTACATTATTTTCTCTCCAAACAAATCCAAAATTATAATTATGTAATGTACTGGTATTCTTTACTGTAGTCAGCTGTCACGCGACACCACGTGATCACTTGTTTACGTTCATAAAAAGAAACGAAAAAAGAAGCAAAAAAAGACTTAGGTGAGAGATCTGTTCAGAAGTATTTTTTTAAAAGGGTGGGTACCTTGCAATTAATTAAGTCAAATGGGCATCCATTATCCCAGAAATGTTTTTTTTTTATTTTTCAAAATAATAATAATAAATAAATTATTGCTATTTTCCGGAATTGCTATTTTCCGGAATTTACTTTTGTCACCTCATTACAATCAAGTTTGTTTTAGAACCATCAATGATTGGTGAACCAGCAGATACATTAGAAGTGATGGTGTTTAAACCAAATGTGAACTTGTATTGTTACAGTAATGAATGCTTCAACTAATAAAGTGAGTGGAATTTATCTTTCTCCTCTGTAAAACTGACACTGCAACTGGCATTTTTTAGGTAAAATTTGTAGCTATATTGATGTAACAGGTCTTTTATCAAGTTTGGAGCTTTTATAAAGAATACTACCCGGTCTCTGCTATTGTTCAGTAGAGTCTGCAATTGATCTAGATCTAGATCTAAAATCATACTACTAGTTTCCATTTAAATTCACATGTAACTCTCATCTTGTCATTTATCTGAAATCCAAATGTAAAAAGAATATTACCATGACTTTTTCTTACAAGTTTGAATTGTTTTTATTTCTGCTTTAACAATAAGTCTCATTATCGGTGCATTTATTTTCTAGGTTATAACGTATTTTTTTATTGTCCTTGATAAAAGTAAAACAAAAATTGTGGTTTTTCTTCCCTTTTTGTGCATGGGTGTCAAAAACTAAATTGGATGAAGCAAGAAGTGAGTTCCAGTAAACAAGACAAGAGTGAGGTGATGCCAAATTCTATAAATACCAATTGGCAGAAAATGATGGAACTGTCCAATTTCATATGCTATCCACTAAATTCTGCTCTATAGTGACTATCATAGTGTAAAAATGCAACAAAGTGATGCCAAATAGAAAAATAAAATAAAGCAGCTCCAAAACATAACAGCAACCTAGAGGTCACATGTCAACTGATAATGAAGTTCAAGACACCATGCTAAAATAATGTTTTTTAAGTTTTTGAAAGCCCCATCTTTGGCATTTTTATAGAGAAAAAAAGTAAGAAAAATAACAGTCATCTCCCTCCCCACTCAATTTCATAAACAAATCCTAAAAAACACATCTAAAATTCCCCCACTCTCTCTCACATAACGGCCTAGCTGTTCTTGGATCCGGAGATTCTGGCAACTTTTCCATAATTTTATATGTCACCTACATAAAATCCATTAGTCTACAAGACATGATTTGGTTTTCCTCTCTTTGTCCCTCCTCCCTAGGCTTAAACCTCTACACCAAAACCAAGAACAACAATAACAAGGCTTCTTTTCTGTGCCTAATCTTGAAGTTTGTAGCAACAGCCACATACTTGTTCTAATGACTGTTTATCCATGGACCCTTTTCTTCTTTTTCTCCTTTCTCTTTACTTCTTCCTTTGCCCTCAACCCACAAGGCCAAGCTCTTCTCTCTTGGAAAACAAGCCTAAATGGATCATTAGATGTGTTAAGTAATTGGGATCCTACTGATGAAACTCCATGTGGCTGGTTTGGTCTCACTTGCAACTTCAATAAAGAAGTTGTTGAATTGGAATTGAAGTATGTGGATTTACTTGGGATTGTTCCTACAAATTTTAGCTCATTGTTGTCCTTGAACAAACTTGTTTTGTCAGGGACAAATCTTACTGGTACAATTCCAAAAGAGATTGGCTTGCTTCAGGGACTCAAGTTCTTGGACTTGAGTGACAATGCATTGACAGGTGAAATCCCAAGTGAAATTTTTCACTTGCCAAAGCTGGAACAACTTCATATCAATTCCAACAGGCTAGTCGGATCCATCCCCAACGACATTGGCAACCTCACAAACTTGATGAGGTTGATATTCTATGATAATCAGCTAAGTGGGGGGATTCCAAGTAATATTGGAAATTTGAAAAAGCTTGAGATCATTAGAGGAGGTGGAAACAAGAATCTTGAAGGTTCACTCCCTCAAGAAATTGGCAACTGTACTAATTTGGTCATGTTAGGCTTGGCAGAAACCAGCATTTCAGGTTTTCTCCCTTCTTCCCTTGGCCAGCTGAAAAAACTCGAAACGCTTGCCGTTTACACCTCCTTACTATCCGGTCAAATCCCACCGGAGCTCGGGGATTGCTCCAAGCTCCAAAACATCTATCTTTACGAAAATTCACTCACTGGTTCAATCCCAGCTCGACTCGGAAACCTCAAAAACCTCCAAAACCTCCTTTTATGGCAGAATAATTTAGTCGGAACGATCCCTCCCGAGCTTGGAAACTGTCAACAACTACAAGTCATTGACATTTCAATGAATTCATTAACCGGAAGCATCCCCGAATCATTCGGGAGATTGAATTCACTGCAAGAGTTACAACTGAGTGTGAACCAGATTTCGGGTCGAATCCCATCACAAATAGGTAACTGCACTGCTCTTACTCACATTGAGCTAGACAACAATGAGATCACAGGTTCCATACCATCCGAATTCGGAAACTTATCGAATTTAACTTTGCTATTCTTGTGGCAAAATCGCCTCGAAGGGGAAATCCCTTCTTCAATTTCCTATTGCCATAATCTCGAAGCCGTTGACCTGTCACAAAATACGTTGACTGGTCCAATTCCTAAAGGTATATTCAACCTTCAGAAGCTCAACAAGCTACTCCTGTTAACTAACAATCTCTCTGGTCCTATTCCACCAGAGATAGGGAACTGTTCTTCGCTTATTCGATTTCGGGCAAGCGATAACAAGCTGACCGGGTCAGTACCGTTGGAAATTGGGAAATTGAGGAATTTGAATTTCCTCGACCTGGGATCGAATCACCTCACCGGAATCATTCCACCGGAGATCTCTGGTTGCCGGAATCTCACCTTTGTAGACTTGCATTCCAACTCAATTAACGGCAATTTACCGGAGAATTTGAGTCAACTTGGCATCCTTCAGTTCATTGATGTTTCTGATAATTTAATTGAAGGCCCTTTGAATCCGAGTCTCGGTTCGCTGAGTTCACTCACCAAACTTGTTCTAAGTAAGAACAGGTTTTCTGGTAATATTCCAACTCAACTCGGTTCATGTATGAAGCTTCAGTTGGTTGACTTGAGTGGTAATCAACTCTCTGGCGAGATTCCGGCGACTGTTGGTAAAATTCCAGGTCTGGAAATTGCACTGAATCTCAGCTGGAATCAACTTTCCGGTGAAATTCCGGCAGAGTTCGCTGATTTGGACAAGCTTGGAGTGCTAGATCTTTCTCATAATATGCTTTCAGGTAAAGGGGTTAATTTGGTTGGCACGTTTTGTCGGATCAAAATGAGCTAAGTTAATAAATTAACAGATTATTGACTTGCTCAAAAGTTACTTGGGCGTGTTTGGCAGAATAAGCTAAAATGCGGGTCATAACCAATGGCCCTTTTTTTAAAAAAAAAAACTTATGAAACTATTAGTTTTCCTTGGCTTTATATAACATATCCTTTTATACAACATATCAAATGAAAAAATATACTTTTTGAAGATATTTTGACAGGATCTCTAGTGAGTTAATTTGAATTGTATATTAGCCTAATCTTTTATGGACTGAGCAAATAAATGCACTAGCAACAATCTGCCCAAACTTGGACGGATTAAGTGGATTATGTTTCCTCAAGCTAACTTGCCATCTCTACTTTCAGGTGACCTCCATTTTCTCACAGATCTACAAAATCTCGTGGTTCTGAATGTCTCGCACAATAATTTATCGGGCCACGTGCCTGACACGTCATTCTTCGCGAAGCTCCCACTCAGTGTACTTGCTGGCAATCCAGAGCTATGCTTCTCAGGCAACCAGTGCTCAGCCGATAAGGGCGGCGCTGTGAGGAGGAGCAAGGCAGCGAGGGTGGCGATGGTGGTGTTGCTTTGCACTGCTTGCGCTCTCCTTCTGGCAGCTCTTTACATCATCTTCGGTGGCAAGATACGGAACCGTAAGGCCCATGATTATGATCTAGATGGCGATAATGACATGGAACTGGGCCCACCTTGGGAGGTTACAGTGTACCAAAAACTCGACTTATCGATTGCTGACGTGGCAAAATGTTTGATAGTTAGTAATGTTCTTGGCCGAGGTCGGTCCGGAGTCGTGTACAAGGTGAATATACCGTCAGGATTGACAATCGCTGTTAAAAGATTTCGAGCATCTGAGAAGCATTCGATGTCTGCATTTTCGTCCGAGATTGCCACGTTGGCACGAATTCGACATCGGAACATTGTTAGGTTACTTGGTTGGGCAGCTAATAGGAAGACTAAGTTGCTGTTTTACGATTATTTACCAAATGGTACATTAGGTGCATTTTTACATGAAGGCTGTGGAGGGTTAATTGAGTGGGAAACTAGATTCAAGATTGCATTAGGGGTGGCTGAGGGGTTAGCTTACTTGCACCACGACTGCGTCCCGCCCATCCTCCACCGCGACGTGAAGGCTCAAAACATTTTGTTAGGTGATCGTTACGAGCCATGTTTAGCTGATTTTGGACTTGCTAGGCTCATGGAGGAGGACAATGCTTCAATTTCAGCAAATCCCCAATTTGCTGGATCTTATGGCTACTTTGCCCCAGGTAAATATTTCTCTTCTTACTAGTTCAAGGTCATTTTTTTTTTCGAGAAAATCGACTAGTTATGACTCATTAATACAGTAAATAGTGATTTGGTTCTTAGTGAATCTAATGCAATTCTACGATGTTTAATTTATTACTTAGCTAAAGTCATAGTGGAGCTAGAGGGGCGGAAGGGAGTCTGATTCCTCTTCACTGGAAATCACACTATATATATATATAGGATTTTCTTTTTAATGTATACACGTAGATGATGAATCCTCTTAGTCAAAATCTTGCCTCCCCACTGATTCAAGTAAATTAGTTTTTTTTTTTTTTTTTTTTTTTTTAATTTTTTTTTAGTTCATTTTTTTCCTTGATAGGGAAAAAGATATAATTGAATGTCTATTCTAATTTAAGAACTGAATGCGAGGAAGCTGAAGTGGACAGATATAAAGTACTGCAAATGCTGAAGGAGAATTCAGTTCAAGTTGCTTCCATACGGATGGAATTGTGTCACTCTTTTGACAATAGATGCATGTGAAGCCATGTGCTAGCTTTAACTATGTGAAAAATTAAGTTTGTCAAGGCATACTTGGAAGCTACAGTACTATTTCCCTATCTTTTTTGCCTGTGTATGGCCCCCCCTAAAGATACTTAGGGTGGGGAATAATCTGAAAAAAACCATAACCAAAGTTAGTGGTCACACTTTCACAGCCAAGCATGGACATATTGCTGCTGTCTCCATGCCCGTTTGGCCATTCCTTGTTGTCAGCACGGGCGGAGCCACGGTGTGATAGTTACGGGTCCGGCAGAATTCAGTAATTATGGCTCAAACTCTATTCTTGTGTTGCAAATTCAATTAATATTCAGAACCCAGTAAGCCAAAAAAAAGTGTGGTCCAAAATCAGAAACTAAGAATCTTGGCTCCGCTTTTGGTTGTCAGGTTGTGATAGGTGAAAGTAACGGCCCAACCAATGCCTTTGTTATGTTTTGAAAAACATCACAATCAAATAGGTGATTAATATCTGGCATGAAAAGGACTAAACTCTGTTCAACTGTTTGTCTCTTGCAGAGTACGCTTGTATGCTAAAGATTACAGAGAAGAGCGATGTTTTTAGCTTTGGAGTTGTGTTGCTAGAAATCATTACCGGGAAAAAGCCAGCCGACCCGTCCTTCCCTGATGGCCAACATGTTATACAATGGGTTCGTGACCACCTAAAGAGCAAGAAAGATCCGGTTGATGTGATCGATCCGAGGTTACAAGGACATCCTGATACACAAATTCAAGAAATGCTTCAAGCCCTTGGAATAGCGTTGTTGTGTACTAGTAATCGGGCTGAAGATCGGCCAACAATGAAGGATGTGGTGGCATTACTGAAGGAGATTATCCATGAGCATACAACAGGAAATGAAGCTAAAAAGACATCGAACAACTCAAAAATGTCTGATACTTCATCGTATTCCTACTCGTCTACATCTGTGACTCCAGCCCAGTTGCTACGCCTACAAGGGTCGTTTAATTGCTCTCTTACTCACTCATCTTCCTCTGTTAGCTATAACACCGGGGACCAACAATAAAGTAGTGTTAGTCATGATAGATCTGTTATTCTTGTGAACTAGATAGTATTAGCAATGTAAAGAATGTAGAGTGAGCATTCTGGTCAATTTAATTGTTAAGCAAATGAAATCCATTGTATAGCAAAGCCAAAATTTTCTTTATCCTCCTACTTTGCTAGCAGCCGTTGATAGGCATTCTGAAGTGATTGACAATTGGAAAGTCAAATAATTTAAGAGACTTTTTGATTATGGAGGTATAATTGTGGAGGAGCTAGGATACTGTAGCATCTTGTCGAATAAGTCTATTGGCAAGCGGTTACATGTCTAGTCTATCTTTCATTGCACCAAAAAGTTGCACAAGGATGTACTTCTCTGTTGTCATTCATTTTTGTTTTTTTCCCAAAGTTTAATACTCCTAACATGCTTCAAGAATAATCATCTCTCACCCGCTCAAGTGTTATTATGGAAAATCCAAAAAGGGGTTAGATGTTAATATGATTGATATGGTCATTACATTAGGTGTTAGCTGCACTTTGTTAAGACAACTACTCGATTTGTTCAAAAAGATTGACACTTTTCGCTTTTCGAGAGTCACTTCTTAATTTTGACCGTGTGTTTGAACATAGAATCTTTAATTTTTTCGAAATAAAATTTACATATTTGGAAACGACGTAAAAAGTATTATAAGTCACCATAATTAATAATTTGAAACATTTGAAAGACATGAAAAAATTACAATAAAAAAATAACTCGTTTGACTCTCAAAAAACGAAAAGTACTAATCTTTTTTTAGGACGGAAGGAGTAATAAATAGATGCCAATGGATTTCAATTGGACCGTTCTTTCTCATAGATACACTGTTCACACTCTCTTATTTATGAAATTAACTTTGCAATGATAGAGACGGTGAAAAAGAGAGCAAAGCCCAGTATCTGCAGTTGGTGATCATCTCCAACTTGTAATTGAAGGCCTAACAAATAAGGAGTCCGGAATCAAAATGACCTCAAACAAAACCTTTTGAACTAAAATACCCAAATAAAAAAAAAAGTGACAAAAGTACTTTTAGCGCAGTAATTTACTGCTCTAAAGCAGTTCACGGAGACGGAGCCGTTAACTGCTTTAGCGCAGTATTTTACTGCGTTATAGAAGCAGTTAAAAAAAAATTGTCCAATTTTATTTTTTGCAACACTTAGTGTTTTTTTCATACTTTGAACAATGATTAGTCGTGTGTCAAGACTCCGAAACGTCAATATTTTATATAAAACCTGATATTTTTTTCTGCATACAATAATGTACGTTCAATACATCAAGGATACGTAAACGTTCGGATCGTCATTTTAGGGGTTGAAAAGGTGCCCGAAGTAAGTTTTGTTTGTAAACTTTAGGTTTAAGTGTTCTATATACATAGACGTCCTTTTTTGTTTGAAGACTTGTTGTCATTAGCTTAAGGTTTTTTATTTTTAGGGTTTAGATTTATTGAAAATAAAGCCGTTGCCAAAAGATTTTTAACTGTTTTAGCGCGGTATTTTACTGTGCTAAAGATTTTTTTTTTTTCGTATAGCGCAGTAAAATAGCGACCACTAAAAAAAAATTTGGCAAACTTTTTTTTTTGCAACACTTAGTGTGTTTTTTCATACTTTGACCAACGATTAGTCGTGTGTCAAGACTCCGAAACGTCAATATTTTATATAGAACCTGATATTTTTTTCTGCGTACAATAACGTAGGTTCAATACATCAAGGATACGTAGACGTTCGGATCATCATTTTAGGAGTTAAAAAGGTACCGAAAGTAAATTTTGTTTGAAAAACTTAGTGTATGACTGTAAGGTTATTTTAGTCAGCTTTATATGTCGAGAAAATTAGTCAGCTTTATTTTCAAAAATTGAAACCGCAGAAGTGAAATTGACATTCACAGCTACATTAACCCAGGATTTTTACATTGAAATTTATTGCGTATCATCATCTTATAAGTAAATAAAACTGAAAATTTCACGCCAATTTGGGGAAAAATTGAAATTGAATGGGATAAAAGGTATTTTTTTTTAAATTCGGCTCGGCTCGGCTAGCGGCGGTTTGTCCGCATAGATCTCGAAAAAATACCTAAAATCAAAAAGAAAATCGCGTAAATCGGACGTCCGAGCGCAAAGTTATGACCATCTAAAGTTTGACCACTTAACAACTAGCTTTTCTCCCTATATTTTTTAGAATTATATTTATATTCAAAATAAAGTTATGTCTTGATTAAAAAATAATACACTTAAATCAAAATCTTAAAAAATAAAACACTTAAACCTAAAGTTTCTAAACAAAACTTACTTCGGGTACCTTTTCAACCCCTAAAACGATGATCCGAACGTTTACGTATCTTTGATGTATTGAGCCTACATTATAGTACGCAGAAAAAAATATCAGGTTCTATATAAAATATTGATGTTTCGGAGTCTTGACACACGACTAATCGTTGATCAAAGTATGGAAAAAACACTAAGTGCTGCAAAGAAAAGATCTATTAAAATAAGATGTTGCGATCTTTTTATGGAAAAAAAAAAACACTAAGTGTTCCTTAAGTGTGTTATTTTTTAATGCGTAACTTTATTTCGAATATGTTGCAAAAAAAAAAAAAAAATCGCGTATATTCGAAATAAAGTTACGCTTTAAAAAATAACACACTTAAATCTAAACCCTAAAAATAAAAAACTTTTAGCTAATGACAACAAGTCTTCAAACAAAAATGGACGTCTATGTATATAGAACATTTAAACCTAAAGTTTTCAAACAAAACTTACTTCGGGCACCTTTTCAACCCTAAAATGACGATCCGAACGTTTACGTATCCTTGATGTATTGAACTTACATTATTGTACGCAGAAAAAAATATCAGGTTTTATATAAAATATTGACGTTTCGGAATCTTGGCACACGACTAATAATTGGTCAAAGTATGAAAAAAAACACTAAGTGTTGCAAAAAATGAAGTTAGCCATTTTTTTTTTTTGGTACTGTTTCTATAACGCAGTATTTTACTGCGTTATAGATTTTTTTTTTTTTAACTGCTTCTATAATGCAGTAAAATACTGCGCTAAAGCAGTTAACGGCTCCGTATCAGTGAACTGCTTTACGACAGTAAATTACTGCGCTAAAGATACTTTTGTCACTTTTTTTTGTTGGGGTATTTTGGTTCAAAAGATTTTTTTTGAGGTCATTTTGGTTCCGAACCCACAAATAAGGGGGTAGCACCCTAGAGGTAGTGGCGAGGTTGGAATCGCAATTTTCACTAACAAAATTCAAAATGTAAATAAGCAAACACATGAAGAATTCAATTATATCTACTCCCTTTGTCCAAAAAAGACTGTCTTATTTTTCTTATTAATTTATCTCAAAAAGATTGACACATTTTTACATTTAGAAATATTTTAATTTTATGAGATATTTACAGCCACACAAATATGTAAAACTTATTTTAGACCACACATTTCAAAAATTTTTATTTATTTTTTAATATCCATGTCAAATTAAACTAAAACAGTCTTTTTGGTATAGAGGGAGTATTAAATATACATACAAAATAACTTTTGCTTATAAATATATAATAGTCGGTTTAATTTTTTGAGGAATGAGGTTCACCTGCGGCCCTAGCTCCGCCCATAGGGGTAGCTGAGAGTGGGAGCATAGGAACTAGGAAAGTTGGGGCAATGATTGAAAGGATGACCCTTATTCCTTAAAAAAGCCTTAAGCCACTGGTGTTTCTGTCTCCATAGGTATTGTCCAAGAATTAGAACAGAAGAAGCTTCTTCCAATTCAATCAACTGAAATGTTATCATCCACTAGTATAAATCAAGGACCCCTCAATCCCTTTATGTCACACTGTCTGACAGAGATATATTGTAAAACACAACTAACGAGAGCGCAAACACAGCCAATTTGGAAGACCAAAACGGAACTTATGCCGACTCCCAAAAGCTAAAAGGCGAACCCACAAATAGAGTTTGACTTGGTACGAAATTGAAAAGTTCGGTAATTTTGATTTTCGATTTTTAAAAATATCATATCATTATCATATCAAATTAATTCGGTATTTTTAAGTTCAGTTTCGATATTTTTCGGTACGGTAAACCGGTAACTATAGTTTGTTCGACTTTTACCTACATATACTTATATAATAGATAATTACGACTTTGGCTATTCAAGAAACGTCTCAATTATATTGTACCAACACCTTATACATGTAAATATATTCAAAAGAAGCACAATTAATCTCCTTCGTGTTACACCTCGAAAAATTTCATGTAGTTGTGCGGTAAATAGACTAACGCAGGGTAAGATGTATATGATGTCCCTACAAGTAAGAAGGGGTACTTAACGATTCTAATTAAGATTGCAAAGACATTTGAGTCTAGAGAAGAAAGTTCGTTGAGCAAGGCAAAGTATAAGTCGTGTTTTGGAAAGGTTTTGCGAAGTACCGACCTAATGTTGATTTAATAATGTCTTGAGGAAGAGTTATAATACTCCTTAGATTGTTAATGAAGTGTTAAACAAGTGTTAAGAAGGTCCTATAAGAATTGGAAGTCAAACGAAACATCGGGATCAACTTCGAAAAATGTGAGTTATACGGCCACTTATACGGTCCGTATAAGGGACCGTATAACCGGTCCAGAGAGGGGTCTTTCACTGGAGGTATTATACGGTCGGTTATACGGACCGTATAAGGTCCGTATAATCCTCATTTGGGCAGCTTTTAAATTTTATATAAGAAGGACCCCAAGTTCTTATTTTTCATTTTATTCATTCTCCACACCTCAAGAGGGCTCTAGAACATTCTCCATACCATCTTAACATATATTCAAGAGAAATCAAGGGTTAAACATCAAGAGTTGGTAGAATCAAGTGTTTAGATGTTCATTAGGGTTGCTAGAAGCCAAACATCTCTTTGGTGTTGAAGTTGGATTTTCTCCACGTGATTAGCCTCAATAAGCCGTAAAACGCTTGAGAATACGCGCAAAAGTTTTTCAAAATTTGAACTGAAAGTGCCTTAATAGGAACACTTTATCACGTGTTTAGGTGCTCCATTGAAACAAGCCATTGTTCGAGTATCAAAATGAATATTTACTGGCAAATTGCAGGGTTGTCGATTTGTTAAGCCTAATTTTTAAATTCCTGTACACATGCAATATTCCATTATTTTTCAACAAATACATCTTCCAATTAAAATTCAAAAGGAAAATAGTTATATTCCAATTCTAAATTCAATGTTGTTATAAGTCTACTAAACATTGTCACAAGTTGTACTTTAAAGTTTCTGTTTCTTTCTTAAGTTCATGAAAGTAGGAATTCTTGAGCTTTTGAGGCTTTGCGTCTTTGAGGTTTCTGTTTTAACATTTCATGGAAAACACATCCATGTTGGGTGTCTTTGCTTTTGAGGTTTGTTCTAGGATTCTTTACCTTTTTTGTGTTTAAATTAAAGAGCTGTAAAAAGAAATGCTGGTCTACATCCTAATAGGTTGTGGGCTGGACCGAACCCATTATTGGGCAAACAATCTGGCCCAATACCCAATAGTCGTGTGCTCTCCCAAGCCCCAACTTACTTCACAGGCATACTGGTAAAAATGGTATGGGCTAGTCTTTTTTCGGGTCTGTAATTAAAAAATAGCCATGTGGAGACAAAATCTGGACACAATTACCTTAGCTAAAACACTGAAAAACTCTAGAAAAAAAATGCTTGAGTTCAGAAAAAAATTGTCAGAGTTCGAACTTCTAACAAGTGAAACTCCGTGATAATATCCTGGAGTTTGGGAAAAGCTGAAAAGGTTGGTCTATGCATTTTTAAAGTGCGAGATACTTTTGTCCTCCGTGTTAAAAAATGAATATTTTTCAACGACTTTGGAATGCTGCTATTTTTCAATTACAGGCTCTAAAAATGGCTATTTGTGAACTTTTCCCGGTATACTGTAAGCCCTAAGCTAGAGTGATTCAAAATTTTAATGCAAGCTCATCTCAGCAGAGTAAACAAATGACAAACCTATCATACCTATCTTCCCTGTACTGCATATATTTCCGCCCAAGTGGGAATTGATTTATTACAGAGTAAAATGAGTTTCACACAGAAAGACCAAGATATATGATGGATGTGCTTGAAGAGACTACTGCCATATACAACAGAAATTAATTAGATTATGAAAATAAGAAGAAACAGATGATTAGTTATCTGTTTAGGAAGAAATTGAAGAATGTCTCTGATCTTTGCCATGGTTTGTCTCTTCCTGACCCTGAGCATGCTTGTATACACATATTAACATTTTCATTCAAATGTAATTTGTAGACTAGAAGAATAACGTAGATAATGTAGTTATCGTTTTTCGAAACACAAGCTGGCGGGGTCGTATCTTTTTTTCCCTTTTTGTCTACCAATTGGGGCTCTCCCTTCACCACCCCCATGGGGATAGTCTACAGGGTTCATAACTACTCCTCTTACTACCTGACGACTTCTCTAGAAGTAACGCTTAGATCCGGCTCTACCCAAACTTTTCTTGTTCACCCCAACATTCCCCACTTGTCCGATCGTTGGCAGTTTTTGGATATCAAACAGACCTCCCGTAAGGTAATTTTAATGTGGCCGATTTCCCCTCTTTTGCAATTAATTTCGCTACAACACCCGCTGCTCTAGCTAATTGTCCACCCTTTTCGTGTGATTTCTATGTTATGTATGGCCGTGCCTAAGGGCATATCGGTTGAAGTAGATTCTTCTTTTGATCAATCAAAAACCCCTTTCCAAACTGTACAAGCTTCTTCCAAAGCATACGGCTTTCTAGATGTAGATGATGATATCTATACAGATGGATCTCATATACGCCATAACGCATTTCACACTTCTTACAATCTTTATGTACAATTTATTGCACAACCAACACACAAAATAATCAGATATAGCAGTTGACAGCTAGTTGTGTCTCCATTTTACTACACAAAAGTTAAATAATAGAGATGGGAATTGGTCCGCGTAGTCTTAAAAATCTCATAAGAATATTACAAGTATACCAAAAAGTAGAAAATCTTACAAAAAGATATGACACTAGGTAATAAACATCATAAATTACATAGACTCTAGGAATGGAGACAGAAGAGCATTCGATCTAAATATTGATTCATCATGTATCAATTGCAGCTAATTCTATATCAATTTGCAAGTCATAGGCACCAACCTAATCTAAATCTGAGGACGTAGGCTGATCTCACACTTGATACTACCTCACTGAAATGGGAATAGCTTTCACTTTCTAATTCACTTAATTGTTAATTGTCATAAAGAAGATATCAAGAGTCATTCAATAGTGAATTTCATTTTCCCAAATTAAATTGCCTTATGACTTTACCGGATTTTATAGAAAACGAACTATGCTATAAGAATATTCAGTTATTACTGGATTAATGTTATAACTTAGTGATCGTAACTTCCACGCGAGTACAGAAGAGATAGTAATACCACCTATGACTATGAGTAACTCAGTAAAACTTTGGCTGCTTAAACTACTATGCACTCCATATTCTCACAATGCAAGAAAGCAAGTGACTTGCACAAAATCTCTAATTCAAAACCTTACAACCACAATTTTATGTTCCGGTAGAACCGGTTAACGATTTTTGAAAAGCTTGTAAAAATTAAAAAAATAAAAAATGAAAGTATATATAGTATATAAATATATATAGTATATATATTAAGTATATATAGTATATATAGTAGATATGTATATATAGTATATATATAAGTATATATAGTATATATAGTAGACATGTATATATAATATATATATAAGTATATATAGTATATAGTACATATATATACATATAAGTATATAAGTAAGTATATATATAGTATATAGTACATATATATAAGTATATATAGTATATATATTAAGTTATACACATATATAAGTATATATAGTATATAAATATATATAGTATATATATTAAGTATATATAGTATATATAGTAGATATGTATATATAGTATATATATATATATATAGTATATATAGTAGATATGTATATATAGTATATATATAAGTATATATAGTATATAGTACATATATATAAGTATATATAGTATATATATTAAGTTATACATATATATATATATATAAGTATATATAAGTTATACATATATATGTATATGAAAAGCACTATACATTCTTCATTATGCATTAGTCGGTAAATATTTAAACTTTAATTATAAACTTGTATAACATATGTAAATATAGCTACAATATACTAATAAATACTATAATATATATATAATACAAAAAACACCAGTGAACCTGCTAAGCGGTTCCGGTTTTTTAACCGGAACCGGCCGGTTCCTTAACCGGTTCCGGTTGGAACCGGTTGCCACCTTTACTTACAACCACAATTTTATGTTCCTGAGTTAACTTGATAAATGGGCTCAAGCACATTAGGGGCCTAAAGCCATAATTTAATGAGAGGCCTTAAATTAAAAGAAAAAAAAGCTTTAATATATTTTGATTTAAATTCTATTCTTCTAGTTTCTAGAGATGCAAATATATTAATATTCTTTTTATAATCAATTCATTCTAATAATTCTTTTTCAATTAGTAATATAGTTAATCCAATTAATATTTATAAGGCGTTATTGAACTTAGGTAAGATTTTATCAATTCTAATTTTGAAAAACATGTTCCGTTGAGGCAACTATTAGAGAATTATTAAAATTATTCTATAAGCAATATAAGCATTTGAAAAAAAGCAAGTCTTTTTATTTGATCGAGTATATCGATTAATTAGATTATTATCTACTTGTACGATTTCTCTTAACATTTCTAATTCAGAAATTAAGTCTAGACTATCGATATTGGGGTGAGTGAGTGATTACTATGTTTTATAAAACATTCAAGATTAAGGAAATACTTTAAAATTCTTGTCATCTAATGATCTCAATTTGTTACCACCATACAGAAAATCAAAAAAAATTCCATACGCTTCAATTTTTTGATGGCAAACTTTTGCTAACTGAATTAACAAAAAATAATATCTCGTACCAAATAGTCATACCCAATAAAAACTCCAAATTTTCAAGTTCGTATGTTGCTATACAATTAGCTTTACTTTTAGTTTTTGGTTCCTCACTAACTTATTTCAATAAAAGTATCTCTTATTGATGGAGTCTAAAATAATATTACTTTAATACTTTAATTATGACTTTTCCTACATGTTTATGGCAATAATTTAAGAATTAGAATGAACACGCTATTCACAATAAAAAAAATTACAGTAAAATTTTTATAAAAAAAAAATTACTTTTCTATTAAAAGTATTTAATATTTTCTTAGTGAAAACTTATAAACCTGCTATTACTACCTTAGAGCCGGCCATGCTTACATATCGAGATTCTCGAGATTTTAGAGTTCAATTTCTATCAATAAACCCGCAAAGCTCGCTAACCGCCTCGAATAATTTTTTTAACCTCATAAACAGAGGTTTACCTGAAAAAAAAAAATCTCTGAGATAAATTCCAATTTGGACAAAAGATTATCTTCTTAATCATTGACCGAACAATTATACCCTTATAAGAGGTATAAAGAGTAATGTGTTAAATAGATTTCCTATGCGATCATGAGCATCTCATTTTGGGAAGCACCCAAGATAACAGTTATCAAGAGTAATGCGTTAAACAGCTTTCCACTTTGATTAAATTAATGAATGTTTTACTTAATCTGGTTGATTTTATTTTTCATCGTGGAGAAAACATTTGATAACATATTCATTAACAAGTACTCTATAAAGATATATATCCCATTCAGATTTTTAATTACTTTCAGGGGAAATCTTCCTAAATCATAAACTAAATAAATGACCAATTTCTTTTTTTACGGTAATAAGAACAACTATTAAATGACAATAAAGTAATTTGTTTCCTCTGAATGTTTTGCTTTCCATATAGCATAAAAAGTCTCAACATATATATATATATACACACACACATTCAAAGTAATTTCATAATTCAATAGCATATATCCTAATTATCTTCTCAAGATGGTTCACTCCTTAGTGAAGATGATCTTCTTGTTGTTTATCATCATGCCCTACAATATTCAGGGTTGCGGGTTTTACGACCGTCGCGAGGTGCACATTCTGAATAATCTTCCTGAGAATTCTCCTTGGCTACAACTTCATTGTGCATCTGCAGATAACGATTTTGGGCACACTTACCCTCCACTGAGAACAGATTACAAATGGCATTTTTGCGCAATACCTCATCGTACTTTATTCTTTTGTCACTTTTGGTGGGGTCTTAAAGATGCCGTATTCGACGTATATAACGATGTGAAACATTGCGTTCATGATGCAAGTTCTTTTATGCCAAAGGATAATGGAAGATGCATATATATGGTGAAGGATGACGGTATCTATTTGGGTTATGAAGATCAGAAGGGTCAACCAATTTATACAAAATACCGTGAATGGTCATCATGAGCAGCAGTTTTTCTGTTTGTAAAAGTGTATTAGAAGAAAATATGGGCTGCCAACGATATTCATTTATTTTAGCAAACTTGCATTCTTATATATGGATGTTAATGTTATATATGGATGTCAATGTTTCCAATAATGCAAGCATTTGTGGCATTTCCTCTTTAATTTGCTAGCATGCAATCCCCTTTTCATCTACATGAAATCAAAATGTCCCATTGGAAAGTCGAAGGACCCCTATGCAACTGACAGAAAAATTTATCCAGCCCCGATACTTTTACAAATTTTTATTAGTTTGTCATGGTTAGTGCAAATTTGAGAAAATTTGTACTGAGTGTATTACACAAAAATGCATTAGTTTTCATTTAAATGAACGTTCAAGGGGTATGGTAAGGAATAATGATAACGGGATTCATGGTGCAAATTGGACTCCTAAATTTGCAGCTACAATGGCGAAAATCGGATCCATATATAGAGGTTATGACTGTCAGGCAGGGAAAGATCAGAAAGAACTGCAGGGTCGTGAATTAGTGAAGGCTCTTTTTTGGTCAATATTAAATTTTAATATCATGTTATGAATGAAAATAGCCTCATAACAGGCCCATTGGGAAATTTAGAAAATTATGTGTCGGATCCGGTTATGTTAGTTAAAAAGGAAATGCATAGGAAGGTTTAGGGAATGCTATTATGGCTTCTCATTCACTTCTCTATTTGGTGACTTGCACAAAAATAAGTGACAACAGACAAGTCTTACATATCGGGATTCTTGAGATTTTAGATTTTAATTTCTATCAACAAAGCCTCAGAGCTCGCTAAAAGCAATAACTATATTGGTTACTCGTCTTATTTGCCACAAAGATTGCAGAAAAGTGGATAGACCCTTGAACATGCATGAAACAGTAAAGCATAAACTGGAATATTTTTCAGGAACTACAGATCATTTTTGTAACAGCCTTTTGTTTCTTTTGCTACTATCTTGTACTCTTCATCATTAGCTCAATGATGGAGTATGAAGTCATGCATCGCAAATGCTTTTATTCTTTATCCATGTTTGGTTTCAGTGGTTAACTATATCAATGCCACTCGTTGACATACATTTATTTTGCTTCATTGGCAATTTCTGTGTTTCCTCGAGCAGATTTAGAAATTTATAATCCCTTTGTTTATATGTACAGACTCTTATATGCCACACATAGGCATATATCTATCTGCATTGACATGCTTCCGTGTCATATATTTTCACATGCATGTATTAAAGATTAATTTCTTTTGATAATTTTGAAAGAAAACTGCAGGTTCAAAATGTGAATATTGAAAGGGAAACTTTTTGCAGAGAGTATCTTGCTGTTAATTCCTTACAAAATCTAGGAATAACTTCAACTCTTCTTACAATAAGCCTTTTTAAAAATCACCAAGTGCTTTTTGTCTCCGCTGGGATTTGAACCCGGGACCTCGTGATTCTCTGCGACTTCATTGACCGCTAAGCCACACACTTGGGAGTAGTTAAAAAATATCTTATACCCTCTTAGAGAGCTAGAAGATGGTTACATCATCTACTTCTGCATGTTTTCCAGTTAAGTATATAAATCACAACAGCGACTGCACCTCAACATTATTAGATCTTGAACAGGTTTCAGTAAGAAATTTGAGAGTAAGGCCAATACTAATTGCATTCCAACACAACATACTTGAAATAAAAGGAAGTATAACAACTAGTGGAAGTAACTTACCATTATAAACAGGAAAGATACATAAATCAGTTCTGAAGGTAAACGACAGGTTGTAGTTGTTAAAAAAGACATCACTTCTATAGTGAAACAATAACATATAGCATAAAAAAGAGATTAAATAAGACATGAGTCTGACTCAATACAAAGTTGGTGTGACCCAAGTCGGAGGACAAACAGGACTGAGGGAAACACCCTCATAATGCAGCTGGATGCTGCCATCCGCTAAGTTGCAAACCCCCATGTCCAAGCCTCCTCCTTCTGCAAAACCGAGATATGATTCGAAAAAATCGTCTGTAAAATAAATATGATTGGGCTTGATTCCTGGAAATTGAGAAGCTTGGACTGAAAGAGAAGAGTTAGCACCCAGAAAAAATGCCCGCTCCCCTAATTCCCTGGTTTGTGTCACTTTGCAAGTAGCTAAATTGACCTGGAAAACTCGAAAATTTGTCGTCCCATATGTTAGCTCCTCTTCCTGCTCCTCAATACGTTCTGCCGGGATGAGCGTCAGTGGAATCCTGTCGGAATCATCTTTGATGGCCCTAAATTGAACACCATATCGCACAATTACAAATAATGATCCTAGTGATTCTACTATGTATAAGTGTTCTCGATAGTCTCCAGGTTTGGGTGGTATCTGCGTTATGATGTGACTTTTAGTGGGTTCAGGGCCAACAAAATCAGCAACATCACAAACTAGAACTTGGCTACAATAATCCACGGCATAAATTTGGCCGTTAAAATATACCAAATCAGCAAGTCGTTCGTGATTGGTTCCTTCCCATCTAACTCTAGTCCATCTCAAATCGCCTGGTCTCCAGAAACTGAGGAACCTCATGCCTCCCTCAATGACAACGAGAACATAGTCGGATGTATGAGAAGGATTAGCTGACAAAACTGCCTTGCGAATAAAGCTCATCAGCCAGCCAGTCCGGTGATCCTTATAAACTTCAGTGGTATTTTGATGTGGCAATTCAATCTGAACACCGGAAAAGGGATGTAGCAGACTAATTTCACCCTCATCTTCTCCGACTGTTATAAGCCAACCCGTAGACTCCATACATCGTTTTCTGCTAGGTTTCGGGATCCTCTTCTTCAAAATCATGCCATTATAGAGGCTGAAGAATTTCCGAAAGGAATTTCCCTCATCCTCTTCCTCTGCTAATATCAGCCAAGAAGCTCTAGGCAGGTCATTGTTAAAATTATTCTTGGTGGCCACAGAGTGCCAGGATTTGCAGACAGCACCAAAATTTAGGTAGTCTTCAATCAAATTAAAACGTGCAGCAATCAGAACAAGCAGATCATATTGAAGTTCCGACCAATCAGCCATCTCTTGTGCCATACTAGAAATTTCAAGTTAGACACGAAACCCTACTATGTATATGTATAGCTAAGAAAAAATCCCTCTTTTAGGGCACGATTCAGAATTATTTTAAAACAGGGCGGGACGAGGCTTAATTTTTGGAAAATTTAATACTTAGGTAAGAAAGAAGCTATAACTGTCACTTTTGGATTATAATTTGCTAGTTTAAGATGTTAACTTTTACCTATCTTGGAAATTTGACACCCCATACAGCGATTTTTCTAGGACTAGCAACTTTAATTTGGTCCCCGAAAGATGATATTCATGAAACTGAGATTAAGAATAAAACCTCCGGCCCTCCACAGCTCCCTAGTATCTCCAGCCCACCACAATTTTGTTCTCCAAGGCCTTTCCAATGTTAAATTCATGTTTTTTGCGCGGATTGTCCTTCATTTGGGTGGTCATTAATTTTTGTCCTTCAAATTGGTGGTCTTTAAATTTTAACCTAATATTCTGAGGTTGTGGGTTTGAAGCCCAAGCCAGGTCAGTTTAAAATGCAAATTTTACCTTGCCAATTTTTTAAAATTTTTTAACTGAGTGGAGTTCGAAATAACCAGAGGACTTTAAGTGAAGGGCAAAAGTTAAAGACCACCAATTTGAGGGGCAA
The DNA here is from genome assembly GCF_029784015.1 of Lycium ferocissimum. NCBI lineage: Eukaryota > Viridiplantae > Streptophyta > Magnoliopsida > Solanales > Solanaceae > Lycium > Lycium ferocissimum. Next base: position 10,938,619 of record NC_081346.1, on the reverse strand, counting down.
AATTAAAGACCACCCCCAACGAAGGGCAATCCTGCAAATTCACTTGCATAGATGAATTCGGTTATTTGCACGATTTCCTTCAAAGGCACTGCTCTTTAATTTTTCCCCCTCAAATTGTTGGTATTTAATTTTTGTCTTTCGCCTAATATCTCGAGGTTCTAGGTTCAAAACCTCTGCTCAATCAAACAGAAAAAAAAATTGCAAGGCAGGACTTCATAGCAAAATTAGGCCTATTCAGGCATAATAAGGCACACCTCTGCCTAAATAGGCCTAACTTTTCGGGTAAAAGTTTGTCTTAAGGCAAACATCTACCTGAATAGGCCTAATTCTGCTACAAACTTCTGCCTTGCGAATTTTTTTTTTTTTTAAATATTTGATTGAGGTAGGTTCAAACACGGAACCCATGAATTTTTAGGCGAAGGTCAAAAATTAAAGATTTCAAATTTGAGGGGTAAAAGTTAAAGACTAGTGCCTTTGAAGGGCATTCCGCACAAAAAAAAAAAATGATATGAATTAAGTGCAAATAAAACATGAATTAATTTAATTATTTTCCCTCAAATTTATAGCTGAATTAGAAATGCTACTTTTATTTCAAAATGTTGAGAAATATTCTAGAAAAAGTTAAATAAAAAAGTTGTGTTGTTTAGCTATTAAGAAAAGAAAATAACAAAATCTAACGTAGGAAAATGATCCACCATTTATTTTTTTGCCATATATGCGACTTACACTTAAATAACAAAATCATGTTGCGATATATGCAACTAACTCCCACTATATATTATATATATGAAAAATATTGTTAGGTTTGCTCTGAAAAAGAAAGGACCATTTGATGTTCTTGACTTACAAAACTAGATTGTCAGACAAGTAAAACATTAATACAAGTTGAAGAAGGAAGCTAGAATTGATAAATTCGGTAGAATTATATAGTCACCATGTCAGGATTATATTGTCTCTGGGAGACTATTAAGTTCAGAATAGTCCTCGCTATGTTTCAGCAACAATCACATTTACTTAATATCATATAGGAGTATGGGAACCTTCCATGAGGAAAGGTCTACATCGGCTATACATTTAGAAACGAGAAGTATATAATAAAAAATCCTTCACCCAATGTCAACTTTTTATCATGATATCAGGGACTCCGACAAAATGATGGTCTCAAATCTAATCAACCACAAAAGCTAAATATTGGGCAATTGGACTTTCTGTCAAACGAACAAAATGAGAGACACTTTCTGCCTATGATAGGAAAACATTTAGGTTTTATTTATGTCACTAATATTTCTTTCATACCAGAGTCGCAACATGCAAACGTACTTATACTACTTACCACTTAACATTCCATTTTTCCAGCACCCTATCATCCTCATCTATAATAGGTAAACATCCACCACATTTATTATTAAGCTGCACAAGGTTAACTTATTAACTATACAAGTCGTCATCGTCTCCGGCAGCATTAACAGAAGCGAATGGGTCGGATGTTGCCCCGGTTGTTGTAGCATTAGCTGCGTGCTCAGCGAATTTGAATTCAGTTCCAAGTCCCCGTGACTGCTGTAATGTTTGAGCAAAAAGCTGGTACTTCCTAATGTCAGCATCACTCACACTTCGTCTAGCATATTTCATGGACTCCTCAAAGTGTGCAGCCTTTATTTCAGCCACGTCATCAGTGTCATCTTCATCCATTGCTTCAGGGTTTTCTCCCCTCTTCCTCTCTCTCTCAATATCCTGTCATTCCCCCAATCAAAGAGAAGTAAGTTAAACTATCAAGAAATTGCAAAAAGAGCAATTCACATATAGCAAGTATATCATCACTAAACATTCACCAGAATTTACATGTAAAGGATGAGGAATGTGATTTCAGATAAATGGACCTTCTGTCAGGAAGGTTAAGATGTTGGAAACAATTGTAGAAACTACCAAGTATAACTAGTACTGTAGGAGTTTTCCACCCTCACACCAAGGTGAAGTTTCAAACATACCAGGATTTGATTTGTCAGACCTCACCCAACTAATAGTAACGGAAAAGTCACTCAACTAATGGTAAATTGGTAATTACCTCAGAAAGTCACTTTTCTTTGTTTTAAAACACAAACCAAGGCAAATCTGAAAATAAATCATATGACCAAAACAAGGAATTCTAGTATATTAATGTGCAAAAAGAAGCACCTTTTACCTTTTCAATGTTTTCTCTAATGGCGTATTTGCATGCTCGTTGACAAATCTCAGTTATGTCTGCACCACTAAAACCATGTGTATACCGTGCTAGAGCTGCCAGATCCACGTCCTTAGAGACGGGGGACTTCCGCAAACATGCTTTGAAGATTTGAAGACGGGAAGCTTCATCTGGGAGGGGAATGTAAATTAATTGATCTAGACGCCCTGGTCTGAGCAATGCAGGGTCAATAATGTCTGGCCTATTTGTTGCCCCAATGATGAATACTGTTTTCTTTGCCGTCATTCCATCCATCTCTGTCAACAATTGATTGAGTACTCTATCAGCAGCACCACCAGCATCTCCCACAGAATTCCCCCTCTAAAAGAGGGACATATGCAACAAGAGTTAGATCAAAAAAATATAAAATTGTGACAGAACTGAAAAGAGAAATCCATATCAGGCTCGAGTCTTTGAGGTAGTACCTGCGTAGCAATGGAATCGAGTTCATCAAAGAACAGTACACACGGAGCAGACTGTCGTGCCTTGTCAAATATTTCCCGAACATTTGCTTCACTTTCTCCAAACCACATTGTAAGCAACTCCGGTCCTTTCACACTTATGAAGTTAGCCTGACACTCATTTGCAATAGCTTTGGCAAGTAACGTTTTGCCACAACCAGGAGGTCCATAGAAAAGAACCCCTTTAGAGGGTGACATGCCAAACTTCTCAAACTTCTCAGGATGCTCAACCGGATACTGAACAGTCTGCCAAAAGCAAAGTGGATTTCCAAGTAAGAACAGTAGGAGCAGCAAATGAAAGAACTTTAAAAACAAGGAAAATTGACATAAATAGCCATCAACCTAAAACAAAATATCCGGCAAATGTATAGTATACCATGAATGCTCTCTGTCTGCTCTCTGTCTACTGGGAGAAAATATTTACACCAAGTAGCCCATATTTTGAGTTTGTTATCCGGTTGAGCCCATATTTGGGTATAAACACCTTTTATACACTATTATCCACCTTTATACAAGGTTGATACATTATGATACATAATATGTATATTGGCTAATGTAAAGATATTCTAATGTAAAAGATTTTTGGACGCCACCACCCCACATCCACCCCCCACCACAACACACACACAAACGACAAACCCAAAATTTAAAAAAATAAAAATAGAAAAGAACCCTTTTTCTTTCCCCTGAAATTGAAACTCATGAACTGTTAGCTCTTATGAATAGGAACAACAACCACGTTGTTTCTTACTGTCCAGGCTTTGGCAGACAATATATACAAACATTACAGCATCATAAGTTCATAATCACATACCTCTTGGAGTTCCCGCTTGACATTTTCCAGCCCTCCAATATCCTCCCAGGAGGTGTTGGGTACCTCCACAACCTGAAAACCAGGAGATCCAGTTATCTAGAAGTAGCAAAAGGAAACAGATACCACGAAAGACAGGGAACAGTTAACTCCCACTTGAAGGAAGGCTTTAATTATGAATAGATTGAACTCACCGTTTCTCGTAAAGCTGATGGATTTGAAGCACCCAGAGCAGTTTGAAAATGCTCATTAGTCACAGCCATTGAATTCAACACTTCAGCATCAATGGTCTCGTCCTCCAAGTCAATAACATCCATTTTCTCCCTGATACACTGCAACGCAGCCTCGGTGCACAAGGCAGCAAGATCAGATCCGACATAACCATGTGTGTCTCTTGCAACTCTCTCTAGATCAACCTGTGACAGCATCAACAAAAATTTGATTAAACTACTCATAATTGGTTAAACTAGGTAGCTCTAGTAAGCAATGGGAACAAGCATAAGACCAGCTCACATTATCATCGAGCTTCATATTTTTAGTATGAATCCGTAGGATCTCCAGCCGCCCTACTTCATCTGGTACGCCGATGTCAATCTCTCGGTCAAATCTCCCAAATCTCCTGAGAGCAGGATCAATACTGTTTGGTCTGTTGGTGGCTCCCATGACAATCACATGAGATCGAGACTTGAGCCCATCCATTAATGTCAGAAGTTGGGAAACTATGCGCCGCTCAACTTCGCCGTGTGTCTTTTCTCTCTTTGGAGCAATTGAGTCTAACTCATCAATAAAAATGATAGATGGTGCGTTCTTTTCAGCTTCCTCAAATGCCTTCCTCAAGTTACCCTCACTCTCACCAGCCAATTTGGACATTATTTCAGGCCCATTAATTAAAAAGAAAAATGCACCAGTCTCATTTGCCACAGCTCTGCCAATCAAGGTTTTCCCCGATCCAGGAGGACCATACAGGAGAATACCTTTTGGTGGTTTCACACCAATTGACTTGAACAACTGTGGATGCCTTAGAGGGAGTTCAACCAGCTCACGAATCTGAGCCATTTGCTTCCTCATACCACCAACATCATCATATCCAACTTCATTTAGTCTCTCCTCATCTTCACGCTTGATTGGTTCTCCCTCGCAAAAGATCTCTGTATCAGGTGCAACAACACAATATTCTCCGGGTTCCGTCTCAACCACTTTAAATTCAACACTACGCATACCACCTCTGACTGCGAAGAGATCGCCCTTCCTGACAGGGCGGTAAGACTCCAAGAAGTATGCTGTTGTGTCAACAACGGCAAATGCAAACAGATTTTAAGACAGTTTTAAATGAGAAATAATATAATCTAGATAATGAAAATGACAAGGATATTGAGCATGGAAGAATTTAAATTGTGGCCTTACGCTTCAAGTATGCATCAAACAGGTTGCCAGTCATCCCCTCAACTGTGTCATCAATTGGAAGAATGTGAACACGCTTCGCATACTTAACATCAGGACACTGGTGTACAGACACAACATCCCCAAGACGAATTCTAAGATTAGCTCGAACGACTTTGTTCAATCTGATCTTAGGTTCTTCACATTGTTCATCTGCAAGGACAACACAAACAGTGTCCTTTCGTTTTTTACCCTACAACACAAGTTTCTCTTAGCTTTCTTACAAATCAATGACACGTGTAAAAGTGATGGAGAACAAAGAATATCCTCTACATACCCGCCAAGTTTATCAACTTCTTGGAAAATGATAAAAAGAAGGATACCCCTATTGTCAAACAGAACAAATATATAAGGGAAAGACCAGAATTTCAACAAACCTTTAGCAAGACAGTATCTCCCCGAAATAGTTGCAGCTCTTCCATTTTATTAGGGTGCATAGACACAACTGAATTGTCATCATTTAAGGCCTCATCAACAATAAGGCGGTTAGGGGATTTCTTCCTCTCCAAAATTGCAGTCGAAAAATCTTTCTTATTGTTTTTCCTAAATTTTCAACACAGAAAACTTTAACAGTTAGAAGTATACTACCTATATATCATCAAATAAGAGAAACTTCATATATAATGTTTAAACTAAAAGTTGAAGCAAATTCAATTCGCAGATTAAAATTTGTAACAGAAACACAAAATACACGTAGCAGAAACCAAAAATAGCTACTAGTACTATTTAATTTTTACAAGTACAATAAGACATAGCATATGTGATGAAAGAAAAATAGAACATACGGGTCTGAAGTGGAAGAACTTGGGTGTGCCATGATCGTACAGTTACAGAGAGCTCTTGAAATCGGTGGATATGTGTAGAGACAAAGTTGCAGAAGTAGAAGAAAGGACAAATGTTGACAAATGTTGCAAAGTTTTTCAGTGATTATAACACGTCTAAAATTCCAAAATATTGTATACTTGTCGTTTCAACAGACAACTCACCTGTCCACGTGGGTCCCGTTATTAGTTTCATTCTTCTTCTTTTTTTTTCCTCTCTTTTGACTCCTCGTACACGTACATGGATATTGGATAAGGATTAGGATTAAAGTTTACACATTGTTTTGTTGACGGTTTATATACAGGAAAAACTTTTATGATCCCTTAATTAATAAATATTTTAACTACTTTATCATAGCATAAGTTGATAAAAATATTGAGTGGGAATAAGTTTTTCTATTTATATAATTTGACTAGTAAATATGCCTGCGCTTACGCGATGCATCAGCCTTTTTTTAAGTCACAATTGTTAGTAAGTTTTTTTTCATTTCTATGTCATATCCGGAAAAAAAAATGCTTGTTGCAAATTCAATATTTCCATCACCGTTAAGTACTATTATCATAAGCAATCTCTTGTGGAAGTTATTTCACCAAATGTAAAAACGTACTGTTGCATAGTAAAAAAAAACATAGGCACTTTATCCATGGATTAGACATGAAAAGATACAATCCGCACTGAAAAAAATTAGACACGAAAATTATCATTTCTTTGATCATCATCCCATACACACCACAAAGTAGATATAACTACAGCCCGATAATCAATTGCATAATGAATAGCACAATAATGATTTGAAATGGCACAAGGAGATGACATAATACATAAATAAACAAAGATTTGGAGTTCTATGATCTATAAAGATTATGCATGGTGACCTTGAAAGAGCAGAGAAATGAAAATATTGCTCTTCAAAATTGAGGTTGAAACCTATCTTTAATTGCTTCTTACAATTTCTAATCTCGAATTTACAGGTAAATTATCATTGAGATTGGAGGCTCTTCTTTCATGAATTCTAACTTTTGTTCCCGGGGTTTGATACTCTTAAAGAAAATGCGCAAGTCTCAGGAATAGTTCTACATAATCCTCTCACCGGTAAAGTTTACATGCTGACCATATTAGTCAACTAAATTTTCCGACCACCCAAGGACACCTCTGCAGATAAGATCCGACACGATAGATTCAAATTAACATCAAGCATTATACATAGCAGCCATAAGCATTAGAAAGTAAGAGAATAGACGTTCAGGAGTTAAATATTTTGTACCGCATAAAATAGATTCTTTAGAACTCACCATTAAACTCAACAAATTGTTGGGCAATATAAGAGCTCACGATTGCACGACGTAAAAGGGTCCTCCATATTGCATGGGTAGGAAAATGTGTCAAGATTTTTTCATTTATCAAACATCATGGTCAACCACAAAAGAAACCTATAATGGATCATCAAATAGACTCATAAATCAGATCAGGCTATTCAAGCATCATAGCAAAATGTAGGTAGCTTGAGCTTTGCACGGCCCAAATGAATAGGGTCATGAAGTTCTTATGGCTCTTAGATATGTTATCTTTTGAAAAAACTTCAACAATAAGAAGTCTAGAAAAATTTATCATCAAGAATATGGTAAATCATACTAAAAAAAACCACAGCAATTTGTCAGTTCTATTCTAGAACTCTCTCCCCGTATTTTCTTGTAATTCAGTAGTACAATTTCTCTTTTTATCCTGGATGATTGCGTGCAAGCAAATCAGATCATAATGGTGACCATACAACAACTGGTACGTATCTTATGTCATATGTGAGTTCTTCCACGACCATCTTTCCACCGTTTTTCTTGAGCTATAATTACGTCTATTATTTAAAGTCGTGAACAATACGGGACCTCAAGTCTGCAAGTATGGGTATTACATTTTAAGAAAAGAAATAACAATCACAAAGCATTATAGATGTTAGGTAGTCAAACAATCACAAAATCATGAAGTCCAATAGAAAGAAACAATAACAAAAATTCCAGCATGGATAACATAAAATATCAATTTCACTATACAGAACATTAAAAGAAACATACACCATTGGCATATCTATCTTTCTTGATATCAAAGATAAAGAAGAGAATGACTGCAGGTTTTTGTGTTTTTGTTTATGCCAGAGAATGACTGCAGGTTTTTGTGATTTTATTTATGATTGTTTATCTCCTCATGAGAAGTTTTAAAGTCTAAACTATTTCACTTGTAAGACAAAAGCTTTTCTACTAAATAATTCTTTTCAGAAAGCTTATTTCAATTCGTTACAAACTTACCAGAGCAATTTAGCCTTCAGTAAATTTTCACCCTAGTGCAATGTACACGACTGTTTCATAATACTTCAATTCATCATTCAGTTTGTTTTATAAGAAACTCCACATGGGTCAAATCTTAAGCCGTCGTACTCGTAAAAGTTGATAGAAAAACTGTAGTAAGAAAGAACCTCAATACATACATAACAAATAAATATATGCACATAATATTTTGAAAAAGTGGAGTAACGATCCGTGAGAAATTAGCATTTTCCTTTGTATGTCCTATATCAAAATTTTAAGATACTAACAAAACAGGTATTTTAATTTGCTTCTGATGTAAAAACAACATCTCCTTTTCTAAATATCCTCTTCGCAAACATTTGTGGACTTCTAAGCAATCAAAAAGTTCGCCGAGAAAATAAAACCAGTCTTACCAGCTTATCAACGTGCATCTTATTTTAAATATATGTTAACTCTAGCTGGTAAGGTAAAAATATTAACACTAGATTTTTGAAAGTTTCATTAAAAATGAGTTCATAGTACATTAACACTTCCACTTGACGCCAAAGGCAACAGCTTCATTGGCATCTTGAAAGGTGATCTTGATGAATGCATAATGAAAAGTACATAGATTTAGGAAATGGTGAAATATCCATCGATCCTTTCCTTGGAAAGAATCCCTACATCTTACATAAATGATCGGTCATACAGAACGAAAGGACAAGCAATGTACAAGAACTACAAAACATTACTACTTAGTAAGAGGATACCTCAGCTACAAGGTGTACTGAGAATGTTAACTCAATAGACAGATGTTACTTTTTAAGTTAAAAACCTCACTCACAAAGACCAAGAGTGGAGAACAAAATATAAAAGAGCTTATGCTAAACTTAATAGTAAAGTTTCTCTTCTTTGTGCAAAAAAAAAAAAAAAAAAAAAAAAAAAAAAAACACACACACACAAGGCATGGATGGTTTTGTTTAAGTTGTAGTCGTGTATAAGCAAAGAAAAGAACAATATCACCATTTAATTTTTAAATCCACAGTTGAGTGCTATTGATGGAAAACATTGAAGTATATATGTAAAGAAACAATTTTATAGGCATATGCAATTGGAGACTCACTGTATCACACAAATTTGTATACCAAAATTATGGTACGGGAAGCATTAACCACCAATGTCATACCTGAGCCATGTATACAGCCCCAAAAATGTTTCAAAGATGAAGAACAAAAAAACCTGATTTACCTGAAAATATCATGCCTAACAAACAAACATATAAAAATAAAACCAAATGGAGTGCCAAAGTTCCTCGCAAACAACCATAGGTTATCCACTTTTCATGAATCCTGAAGAGGTAAGTTAGCGCATGAGTTTAGATACTGTTGAGTTTAATTGATCGGTTAAATGGGAAATGGAGGAAAAAGAAGTGGAGGGAAAATGAGTTGTTCCCTCTTGCTTTATGAAATAAGCATTTGTCCCTCATAGGTGGTGGAAAGAAAAGTTCTCCTACTTAAAAGTAGAAGCACTCCTTCTTATTGTTAAAGGGTTAAGAAGAGGGTCTCCACTGGCGCCGTCATCGCTCAGCTTGGCTTAGGCTTCGGATCAGCTAAAATGATCTGATTGATTGATAATCTTTTTGGACCAAATTTTCTTTAATTTTAATCGGCTTCGGATTTGGATCAGATCAAATGATCTGATTGATTGATAATCTTTTTGGACCAATTTTCTTTAATTTTAATTATTTAATTAATTAATTAAAATATCCAGATCTGACCCGTTAGTGACCCGGATCCGCGTGTCTGACCCGCGACCTTTTCTTTTCCGGATTATTTTAAATTTCCCACCAGTTGTAATAGATTTTGGTGAAAGGTTGCAAACCTTTTCCCAACCAGTGCATTAATGGCTATAAATTCCAGTTAATACTCAGATTAGTCCTTATGAATTTTCTGATATTATCTATTCTTCTACTCTCTTAAAAGTTTTCTTCTGTTTGCTCTACTGCCATTGAGTGGTTCGTCTAACATCGGAGTTTTTGGTACCAATACACTGGTGAGTGAAATCTTTCTATCTTGGAAGGATATATTCCACATTCAACCTCGGGTACTTGAGGGGAATAATTTCGTAAGACACGCCTTGTGCATTCGGTGTTGTTTGTTCCTTAAAAATATTTTCGCATACTCTTTATGATTATTTTTTCAGATTCTGTTTTATATTGGTTTATACTTTCTGATTTTGTAAAGTTACTGGTTTCTGGAAATTTTGCTAAGTTATTGTTTCGAAATACAGATTACTAACAATCTTAAGGAAATTACATATTTTATATATTAATCTATAATTTGTTTTGGAGACTAAAACCTGTGTGATTTTCTACTCCATATGAAATTGCGTATTCTGACTTGAAGATATAAAAACTTCGTTGGAATATTAAAATTCATACTTGAACAACGATTTGAAGAACATAAAAACTTCGCCGTTGTTGTTGTGAAAAGTTTGCTATTCTGATTATTAAAACGTTTTTTGTCAATTTTAATAGTTAAAAGAAACGGCAATTGAAAGCGCTACTACTTCTACTGATCGTTGCGGCAACAAATCGATGTGCCACCGGCAGAAAAATCGAAAAAAATTTCCGGAGCCAACTTCAAAGGATGGCAGCAAAGGGTGTTCTTTAGGCTTACCACTCTTGGTATGCAGAAGTTAATCAACGAAGACCCTCCTATGCCTGCCGCCAATATGCCGGCCAACGAAAAATTTATGATTGTTGAGGCGTAGAAACAGACAGATTTTCTATGCAAGGGCTACATCCTAAGTGCTTTGGATGATGATCTGTATAACGTCTACAGTGCTATAAAAGCTTCTAAAGAATTGTGGGATGCACTTGAGAAGAAGTATAAGACTGAAGACACATGCTTGAAAAAATTTGTGGTTGCTAAGTTTCTAGACTATAAAATGATAGACAGCAGAAGTTGGAACCCAACTTCAAGAGCTTCAACTTATTTTCCATGACCTTATTGCTGAAGGTATGGTAGTTAATGAAGCATTTCAAGTGGCTGCAATGATTGAAAAGTTGCCTCCTTCGTGGAGAGATTTCAAAAATTATCTAAAGCACAAGCGCAAAGAAATGAAGTTGGAAGATCTTGTAATTCGTCTCAAGATTGAGGAAGATAACAAAACAACCGAGAAGAAGTTGATATGAGCACCATATGGTGTTTTAGCCTTTCATTATGCAGTACCCCACATAAAGTCCATCCCCAAATTCTCATTCACTGAAGAGAAAGAAGAATTTAGGCGAGTGTGACGAAGAAGAGGAGAGACGGGGCGTCACAAACTACAAAAAGAAGTTTGACCTGGGAACAGAAAAGAAGAGGGCAGGCGCCGTATGTAATGGGGAAGTGACAATTCGGTAAAGATTTTAAAGTGAGCGGTCGTCTTTTTTATTAGTTTTATTATTATTTATAGTATTTATTATTGAGTTTTAAAATGTCAGAAAGGCTAAAAATTTGACAAAAAAGATAAATGCTAATACTCAATTTTTAGAGTACCACGTCACCGAGCTTTTATCCTACTTCATATAGATATAACGATATAGATATAGATAGATTAATGGATATGTCGTTTAAAACAATTTCGATGGAAGTTCGGGACTAATTAGAAAATCGATGCAAATGAGAGAGAAATTGAGGAGCTAAATTAAAAGTAAGTAGTGAAACAAAAAGAGAACTTCTTCAACGTAACGGCCAATCTCTACCTAAGATAGGCAGATAGTTATGAGGCTACTAAAGTAAAGTAGCAAACGTGACATACCCCATTTTACATGAAGTGGCGATGTGCATAAAATTTTACTGTATATTTTATTTGGACACTTCTGTAGACAATAAAATTCGCGTCGAGAAAATAGTAATCAAGACAGGAAAATATCGCAACAATCGTTGTATTTGATTTCAGAATATGAGTGTTACAATCTCTATGATTCCTCTGATTCGTCTTTTCAACAATAAATTCAAGGGCTTTTGAGCTTGATCTTGAACTTGATGGATTTGATTTTGACTTGGACTTGAATTCAAGGGCTTTTGAGCTTGATCTTGAATCTGCGTCTTGATCTCCAGAACTTCTAGAGAAATGCGAGTGCTTGAATCTTTCGGCTTGTAGAGAAATGCGGCGTTTGATCCACGAGCTCTCCTGGCTTCTTGTTAGAACACGTCTTTTTTTGTGAATTATGAGGACTATTTATAGTTGTGGGATGTAGGAGTTGTGATAAGGACGAAGCTTCTTTCGACCAATCGAATTGCGACATACGCGATATTTGATTGGTAGGAACATGTCACTTGTACACATGGAGCATCTTCATTGGCCTTTGATTTGACAAGGCATCTTTGCATCATTTTGACACGTGGCATGACCCTATAGGCTCCTTTATTTGATTTGGTGTGTCACGTCATTTGACATGTGGCACCAATTTGGGCCTCTAGGAAGATGACATCTTGGGCTTAGCAAAGTGGGCTCATTATTTATAACCCAAATTAATGAACTAGCCCATAAAAATTGGATTATTAATCAAATCCATATTTATTGGACTTAAATAATTAATTCAATTATATTAATCCATGATATTTATTTGGACTAATATATCTTGAATTTAACATAATCCAAATTTCTTGCGGATTTAAATTCCATAAAATTTAGATTGCCCACAAATGCCCCACTCCAAGACTTGTGAGGATGTAATTGTTAAAACTTTAACAAGGGTTGAAGTATTAATGGCAACACGTAAGAGAACCATTAATTTATTGTCCTTGATAATTTTATATATCACGGTGAACTTTCTCCTTTCATTGAACAAACCAAGTCTTTCCTTTAGGATCCTCTTTAATACATGATGTATTCCATTGTCCATTCGTTGAAACAAACAGCAAGCTAATTAACATTCATAACAACTTAAGACTTAAGAGATGAAAATGATATATATGGTATGTAGATTGGCAGATCCACGTGGATCAACATTATGATCCCCAAAGTGGATTTAAGTCACAAATTGAGTTGAAGAAGGAGCCGACTACTGCGTTTTGTCGTGGAATTGTTGAGGCGGTGGCCTCTCCTTATCCAACTAAAATTCTTGTGAATTCTTTTCTCCAAATTTGCATGGGATTAGGGAACTCAAGCCTCCATATTACCTCTATAAATAGCTACGTCCTTCTCATTCGTAGAGAACCAAATTTTTTTTTTTGCTCTCTTTAATAGAAGCTTGAGTCCAACTTGCAAGCAGCAAAGTGCAAGGTAATTTTTTTTTCATCTAGTTCGCGCTTCGTTTTGTCATCTTTCTTCTTCCTTTTCCTTTTTTTTTTAAACGACAATGATGAGTTCTCGTTCAAGGGAATGACCCATGCATGAAGAAGATAGTTTTGAGGCGCAAAGGGGTGGATACTAGTCCCCGCCCTAAGAATGGTAAGGTAATCTTACGGCGCAAAGGGAAAGTTACTCGTCCCCGCCCTAAGAACGGTAAGGTAATCTTACGGCGCACAGCGATGGATACTCGTCCCCGCCTTAAGAACGGTAAGGTAATCTTACGGCGCAAAGGGATGGCCACTCGTCCCCGCCGGGGAAGACGGTAAGGTAATCTTACGGCGCAAAGGGATGGCCACTCGTCCCCGCCTTAAGAACGGTAAGGTAATCTTACGGCGCAAAGGGATGGACACTCGTCCCCGCCCTAAGAATGGTAAGGTAATCTTACGGCGCAAAGGGATGGACACTCGTCCCCGCCTTAAGAATTTAGGGAGTTCATTTGTCAAGGTCTTTGTACCTATGGATATACGTCCAAGTACGCTAATAACCTGCTTGTCCTTTGCGACTTGAAGAGATGGTTTACTTGGACATCCACCAAACTAAGGTATCTCGTAGTTGAGGCCCGAAGATGGCGCGCGGACCAAACTAGATTCTTGATTCATACCATACTACACAGGCGATATGCGAGTCCGTGGTGGCCTTTCTTTGAGGAATCCGCTTCATATGGCAAATTGGACGTCGGAGAAAACCCGAAAATTCTAATCGATCATCCAAGATGTGGTCCAAGCACCAAACCATCGTCGTACCAACATTGCGTCCCGCGCTACCGTGCTTAGCTCGTCGTATAATTCAAGGAGAGATACGTTGGGGAGACACCGTGATGATTGAGGAGAGTATCGTCACATTCCGAGGAATTGGGAATGGGCTGAAGATATACTTGGGAGGAGTCAAGAAATCTTGGGTACGGCTCAGATTTATGATGCGGTTTACGCTTGACTTTTTACTTACGATCGCAATTTGGATATTCTGCAAGCATTTTGCGAAGCTTGGTGCCCCAAGACGAATACACTCCTTACATGCATGGCGAATTATCCATTTCCTTTGGGACTTACATGTTCTTGGAGGCTTACCTATTTGGGGTTCTCTTTATGAAGAAGTGGTTCCTGAGGCCAAGGAACTTACAGGATTAGACCATAGAAGAACAAGATATGTTTCTCGAGCTTGTGAATATTTGTTCGCGGCCTTCCATCATCTCCGGGGTGTTGACCAAGAAGTCTCATTGAGCAAGTGGATAAAATTTTGGTGCAAGAAACCTTTAAGGTATGAACCAACTCCACCAAGGAAGGAAAAGAAATCTGCTCGTCTCAAATCGACACATAATCCTACTGGGACTTTACCCGATACGACAACATGGTCAAACACGGAAGACGCGGTATTTTCCAAGCTTGGGGTGATGTATGACAAAAGAGACGACACATATTTGGCAGCTTTCTTGTCCTGTTGGTTGTGCGCTTTCGTCTTCCCAAATAAGAAAGGTGATTTCATTCGTCCAGGGACTTTCAAGATGGCAAGCATGATGGCGAGTGGACGGAAGGTCGGCCTTGCTATTCCAACTTTTGGCAAGTATCTCTGATGGCTTGAATAAGATTTCATCTTCCTCGCGACTTGATCAAATTAAAGTTTGCTTTCCTATTCATTATGTTTATGGCTGGCTTGCCCATTATTTTAAAACTCATTATCCACTTACCCATGGACCATCTATTCCCAAGATGGTGGCCTACTCAGGGGAAGGTGGTGCAAAGTATTTTGACAAAAGCGATGCGAGAAGACGCATTCATATTGGGAAACGTGATTTGGACATCAACCATGCTAAATAATTCTCACCCTTACTATTATGTAGATGGTGGTAGAGCGCCGGAAGCGGGAGTCAAGTTATTTTATGAATATCCGTTTTAACTATCTCCTCCCGAGGTGCGATAATTCATTCATCATTGAGCCATATAGTCCACATCGCTTCAGTCGTCAATTTGGGTTTTATCAAAACAAGCCTGGTATTTTGGGGAATGATGTTATACCTCGCATTTTGCACATTTGGATATTCCGAGTTAATGGCGGAAAGTTAAGGACAAGGCTAGTTTCCGACTTTGTTTGAGGGTGCGAGTGCTTGTAAGTATTATTGTTATGGATTATTAAGGGCAAATTTGGAATTTGGAAATTTTTATTTATGACTTGTTGGGAAAAAAATTTGTAACCATCCAAGTTGGAGTGGACTATGGCCCACATGGATGCAAGAGGCATGTGATGAAAAGATGACTAAGTAAGCATGGAAGTCATCTTTTATTCTTTAGAAAATTCAAGAAGTTTGGAGGGAAAGAAAAAGAAAAATCTAGAAAAAATTGGAAAGAAAAGAGAAGGGGGTGGCCGGCCATGTGCATGGCCATGTGCCCCTTTGTGTGTATATATATATATATATATAAGTGGTGCAAAAATAAGACATGAGCCACCATTTTCAATTCTAGAAAAATCAAGAGAAAGAAAAGAAAAGAAAAGAAGGAGAAAAACGGCCTCGCCGAACCAGCCCCATGGAATTGATCAAAAAAAAATTAGTCTCTTCATGTTTTCCTACTAATTGGAAGGCCCTCGTCGACGTGGAGTAATTGTTGGAACAAGAAAATCATCCGAGGAAGCTATAGCCACTTCTAGCCGAGAGAAGGAATTGAAAGGAGAAGGTGAGATTCAATCTTCTTTTACATGTTCTAAGGATGTCTTGGACGTGTCATAGTGCATGAAAATGGATGAGAATCATAAAGTATGTGCATGTAAGGTGTGTGGCCGTGTATGTGTTATTAAATGTAAGGATGATGAACTAATTTTATGCGGTATGTTGGTTGTTGTAATGTATAGAAATGGATGAAAATTCATGAAAATATGCATGTAGTTGTGGTGGCCGAATGATGAGGTGGTTTGGTAAGTTGTGGTGAATTAACTCTATTTGATATTTTAGTTGTTGTGTTGCGGAATCCATGATGAAAATGAAGGCTTGGTGGCTTAAAATGAAGTTGTAATCACTATCGGAATGTTGGAGAAGTTAATGCAACATTAGCTTGAATTTTTGGTAATGCGTAAGTAATGGTGTTAATGCATGGTTGATAAAATGGATTGTGAATGGTTTGCCGGGTTGAATTCCGGTTGTTGTTGATTGAAATTGGCCAAGTTGGTGGGTGGGATGGAGTATCTATGATGGGGAAATCTTTGTTGCCGAAATTTCGGCGGGCAAGTGTTACCTTAAGATTCAACTTAAATACTCTAATTGACGTTTGGTAAATGTGACCAAAATGTAGATTGGCGAACTTGGAACTTGAATTTGGAGGAGCGTAAGAAGCGGAAAAAGGTATGTAGGCTTCACCTTGAATTCTTTGGCATGTCTTAGATGTAATAGGTTTGAATACGTGTCTCGGGGACCACTCTAATCCTAGAAATCCGAGCTTGAATTTGACTACTATTCATTCAGTGGAATTGAATTAAACGCTTATGAATATTTGAAAGAATTGTCTAAACACCTGGAACTTACATGAATAGGATCCGTTTACCCTAAAACTCTCATAAGTCATGTCATGAAACGTATTATACGTAAATTGTGTACGCCGCCTCATTTGACTCGAGGTGGGCCCACTATTCCCTAATTTCCTCCTATGGCTCCATTTGGCTTATTTCCGTATTACCGTTAAAGGAAATTTTTGGATATCATTCCGACTACTAAATAATAGTTGTTTTAATTAATCCCTCGATTTCAAGGCATGAGTTTCTTCATAAAAAGTTCCTAATATTTTCCAAAATATTTATTCTTCTCCAAATCCAAGTTTTATAATTCTTTTTGAAAGCCTTTATATCTAGAACGACGACTCCGATTTTACAATGACAAAGATGATGCTAAACATGAGAAAATGTCTATGACACGATATGCTATGTCTATGATACGATATGCTATGTCTATGACACGATATGCTATGACATGACACGATATGCTATGATATGACACGATATGCTATGACATGATACGATACAATATGATATGTTCTACGTTCTCTTAATGTTATTCTCCGTTGATAGTCTCGCCTTATAATTATTGTTCCTTCAAGGTGAGACAAAGCGACCATGATTACTCCATAATGCGATCGGAGGTTTCCGACCTTACGTCCCTCCGATGGATACATGACTTTCTTTGGGCTCTCGTACTATATGCCATACCCCGTATATGTACATGGGTTGGGGGGATGGGATACATGTATACATGGGGGAAATGGGAAGGGAAACATGTTTCATTGCCACCGGTCGGTGGCTTATCATCCCGGACGCGGGATATACACACGGATTTATGTATCCGTATTTGGCTTGACGCGGGCATCAACGTTCGGCGCCATGATATATATGATTTATAACAAATGCATGGCATCCGCCCCTGTGGGCAATATGATAGGTTCTGATTTTATATTATATATATGCACCGGATTCTGACTTTACATGATATGTTCTATTTCAAGGGACTTTACACATGACGCACGCCTTACTCTTATACATGATATGTCTCGTATGTTGATACTTCTCTCATGATATGTTTTACATCTCCATACCGTTGTTGCACATGATTACGTCTCTTTCTATGTTATCATCCATGCCTTACATACTCGGTACATTGCTCGTACGACCCCTTCTTCGGGGGCCGCGTTTCATGCCGCGCAAGTGAAACTCGGACAAGTAAGAGGCTAGCATAGAAAATGTCCAGCGGGGTTGGTGGGCCTCCACTTGTCCTGGAGTGCTGCCGAGTCAGAGCATATGTGCCATGATGTTTGTTCGGAGTTAGAGACTTTGCAGACAGAGTCGCGGGTATTGGGTTGTCGATTTGAAACGGCTCCAACTAATATATGTTATTACGTCTCGTGTTACGAGTCTTATATGATGTCAGATTTTACTTATGGAAAAAAAAATTCTATGTATTCATTTCTAATTGATTCATAAGTTCATATGTGTAATAAGAGTTAGCGGGTTCGCTCGGCTCCGAATATGGAGTCGGGTGCCCATCACACCCTAGTAAAGTTGGGGTGTGACAAATGATGTCCGTGATGTATCTCTAGACGAAGGGCTCATGTTTTGGAGGATTTGCACGATGGATCGATCTATGTCACGAGCAATTTTTCCTTCGGTCACTTCTAATGTAAAGAAACTCTCTTCAGCTGACTACCAGACCTGGTGGAAGAAGACGCACGGGGATTTCCTTGACAAACACCTGCAGACTTTAATGAATATTGTTGGGCCAATTGCTACCGCACTCTCGGAAGAATCAGATGAAGTATGTGCAAATGAAGTCCCCAATACTAACATCCCTTGTGCTTCAAATGCTAAGTTGTCTGGGCAGCACCAAGGAAAGGAAGCCCAATTGCCTTCAGATGTTTTAGGAGAAGAGTGCCCTGCTCAAGTCGTCTATTCTTCCAAAAGACTATCCCAAGAAAGGAGCGAGAGTAGCAATGGAGATCGTAACTTTAAGAGAGTGAAAGCACGTCCAAGCAGCTTGGAAGATACTAAAACTCCTGTGGTTGAAATCTCCGACGCGCATTGGTAGCCCTTCGAAGACTATGATGCTCCTATTAAAGAGGTATGATAAAATAAACTTTTAGTTTACCAGGTATACCTCAGTGACCTTTACTAATTATTCATCTTTCTTGTGCAGTCAAGTGGTCTCAGAGTATTGCAACGAGAAGGGTCACAAGATAGTACTGAGTCTATATCTGGCCCGGACTTAATGCAACCACCTTTTACAGCCAGAGTAGGAAAAGATTCAACTTCCCTTCCTCGTGATGAAGTTAGAGAAAGATTGAGTTCTGATATACACAAGCGTCCAGCAGCTTCGGTGTCCGTGTTCGATGGAAAGAAGGTTGTCCTAGACTATCGAAAGAAGTTTATCTCTACTCTTTGGGAGGTGATTCAAGGTAAGCTCTCGAGAAGTGATGTAGACTGCGCTTCGTCCCTTGAAGATGAGATCCGAGTGATCCTCGAAGAGATGGATGGCAAGGATGTGGATGTTTCACCTTTGACAAAATTATTGAACTCCTTCTTTGAGTTTGCTGCTTCATATGACCAGGCACGATCAACTCTACATGATAAGGATGTGGAAGCTGCAAGAAAAGAGTCATTTATAGCAGCTGGAGAGCGTCTTTCGAATGCCATGCTCGAAGAATACGAAAAGCTTGCAGAAGTATCCTCTATCCATCAATCCCTAGATAAGGTGAAGGAGAAGATAGAGAAGCTGCGAAAAAAAGAGAGAGATTTAGAAGCCCTCTTAGAAGTCACCGAGAAAGAAGTTGAAGAAGCCAAATTAGAAGCCTCGATTGCTAGCAATGAGTTCGATGCATGCTTTGACGTAGACTTATCGAATACTGACGACTTGATTGATTTGGAGCAGAAGAAGGAGCGTCTAGAAGCGATGCGCCAAGACTTAATCAATTATAAATTGTGTTTAGATTAGTCTATAGGAACGTTTTTTTTTTTTTATTTATTTTTGCTCTCCTTTTATTTTCCTGCCTTTGATTAGTTGATGTTCTCGATAGTAATAAAAGCTTCTTGCGTTTTGGTTTATACTGCAGTTCTCATTGATATCTCTTTTGTGCTTAAACATCAAGGACCATTTACTTATTTCATTGAACATTGCTATTGTATTGAGCTTTGCTTTATCTTAAATGTTGTTGTTCATGTCTCGAAGTTCTTGCGGGCGGCTTTACGTATATAGTTTCAGATTTGCGCAGTTTCGCCAAAAAATTCATATCTCGATGTAGGAGCATTGAAATCATGAGCTGCAAAATTCCCAAGAAACTAGACTCATAAATATAGCATGTGTCCAAAAATCAAAGTCAACAAACATATAGATCATCCCAGATAAATCCAAGAATTTGGCTCTACCTGCTGAAACGCCAATATTTCTCGGATTCGAGCAGTCTCGCAAAAAAAATTCATATCTCGATGTAGGAGCGTTGAAATCATGAGCCGCAAAATTTCCAAGAAACTAGACTCATAAATCTAGCATGTATCCAAAAATAGATGTCAACAAACATATAGATCATCCCAGATAAATCTGAGAATTTGGCTCTACATGCTGAAACGCCAATATTTCTCAGATTCGAGCAGTCTCGCTAAAAAAATTCATATCTCGACGTAGGGACGTTGAAATCATGAGCCGCAAAATTTTCAAGAAACTAGACTCATAAATCTAGCATGTGTCCAAAAATCAAAGCCAAAAACAATCTGAATAGTTCCAGATAAATTCAAGAAGTTGACAATACATGCTAAAACGTCGATAGTTTCAGATTTGCGCAGTTTCGTCGAGAAAATTCATATCTCGATGTAGGAACATCAAAATCATGAGCCGCCAAATTCTCAGGAAACTAGACTTACTAATATAATATGTAAAAATCAAAGTTGGAAACCCTTTGGATCATCCCAAATAAATTCGGGAAATCCACCTTAGATTTTTTTATTCCAACTTGAAAACTTGACGGATTTGAAGGATTGAACTTGAAGACTTGCTGGATTCTAAGACTTCAACTTGCAAATATGGTGAATTTAAAACTTTAGCTTGAAGACTAACATATTTGAAGGCTTTGCGTTGCAGTTGCGATGGCTTTGGACTTCAACTCAAAGAGTTGCCGGATTGAGGCCTTCAATTTGGAGACCAATGGTTTTGCAGACTTTAACTCCTTGATTTAACCACTTGCTAAGAGATTACAGTCATTCCATTGGAGAAACCCATTTGTCATGGAGATTTGCCTTCGTTGGACTACTAATATCTAGTGAAAGTCCGAATTGAAGCAAAAGGATGCTTGTATGTACGATTTCCATGCGCCTGGTTAGGCGAACTTCATTTTGAACAACGCATAGGGGGATGCGTTTTTTTTTTACTCATGCGACTGAACTTAGAATAAAACTCTAAGCGCCTACGTACCTCGGTGAAGAGGATCAAGTCATACCGTAGTTCGGAAAAGTGAGTTTTTCTTTTCTTTTTTTTTTTTTTTTTTTTTTTTTGTCCTAACTTTTGCCTAGGCCGCCCTTGCGGGTTTTCAACCTAGCGGATTTTTTTTTTTTTGTGTCCTACCTTTTGACTAGGCCGCCTCTTGCGAGATTTTTTAGCGGACTGTTTTTTTTTTTTTTTTTTTTGGTGTGCGTGTGTGTCCTAACTTTTGACTAGGCCGCCCTTGCGGGGTTTTCAACCTAGCGGACATTTTTTTTTGTATCCTAACTTTGCCTAGGCCGCCTCTCGCGAGATTTTCAACCTAGTGGACATTTTTTTTTTTTTGGGCCGTGCACAGTTTATACTCTTGCGGGCCAGGAGTGTCATCTTATTCAAGGATAGTACTTCTTCAAGAACTTTGCGTTGATAGGACCGATCCTCAGGCCATCCGCATCAACAAGCTTGTAAGCGCCACTTGAATATGCTTTTGCACGACATATGGTCCATCCCATTTTGAGGTGAATTTGCCCCCGTACTTATGGGAAACGATGATGGGTCTTCTTATTGCAAGGACTTGATCTCCCACTTGGAAGGACCTCAAGCGAACCTTTTTGTTGAAGGCACGAGATAGACGGGCTTGATAACATTCAAGATTTTGTTGAGCCTCCAGCCTTTTCTCATCAAGTGCTTCTAACTCTGCAAGACGCAATCGAGCATTTTCCTCTTCGGTCAGCCCTTCTTGAATAGCAAGTCGTAAAGAAGGTATTTGGCGCTCAAGTGGTAGGACTGCTTCAACTCCATAAGCAAGCGAATATGGGGTTGCTTGCGTTGGTGTGCGGTAAGTCGTCCTATATGCCCACAAAGCTTCTTCCATTCGTTCATGCCAATCTCGTTTGGACTTGGAGACAACCTTCTTCAACAAGTTACACAAAGTCTTATTGAACGCTTCCTAGACCGTTGGCAAAAGATGATACATAGAAGATTTACGCTGCTTGAAGCCGAAGAGATCGCAAATCTTGTTCATCAATTTGTTATCAAATGGCTTGCCATTGTCCGTTATTATGTAACGAGGAATGCCGAAGCGGTAGATGATATTTACTCGGATAAAGTTCGCAACATTCTCCTTCTTCACTTCTTTAAGAGCGACAAACCTTCGGCCCATTTTGAGAAGTAATCGGTTGCAGCTAGGATGTACAAGTGTCCACCAGAAGACTTCGGCAACGGACCAACGACATCCAACCCCCAAGCGTCAAATGGCCAAGATACTACGGTCGGGTGTAATGCTTCGGGCGGCTGATGTATAAAATTCGCATGAAACTGACAAGCCTTGCATCTTCGAGCATAGTCCAAGCAATCTTTCACCATCGTTGGCCAATAATATCCCATCCTTTTTATGTGGAAGTGGAGCTTTGGTCCAGATTGATGTGATCCACATACTCCTGAATGTGCTTCTTGCAAATCTTAGACTGCTTCATCCTCCCCCAAACATCGCAAGAGTTTCCCCACAAAAGATCTTCTATATAAGGTATCCTTGTAGTAAAGGAATCGAGGTGCACGACGACGAATCTCGGTTCTTCTTCTTGAGTCTTCTCGCGCATCCCATAACTTAAGCAGTCAATGACGGGTTGTCGCCGCCTTCCTTTGGTGCCTTCGAAATACTTGACTACGAGATGCTCAAGCTCACTTTCGCCTTCATCCTCATTTGACTTCGAGGGACTACCCATTTTTGACGGAGATAGTTACTTGTGTTTGATCTGACAGAGTAAGCGCTGAAGCTAGAGCCTAAAGCATCGGCTTTCTTATTTTCCTTCCTAGAACATGTCAAGAGTCACATCACCAAGCCATCCTATCAACTTCCGAGCATAACCATGATGGGGGAGTAATTCGAGGGCTTCTTGACTTCGTAGCTTCCCAAGAGTTGATTGATCACCAACCGAGAGTCACCAAAGACTTGCAACCGCAATCGCGTCATGTCGACGGCCATTTCAAGTCCAAGTATTAGTGCTTGATATTCGGCGACATTGTTGGAGCAACGTTGTGTCAAAGTAAAGAGTATGGTAGAACTTCTCCCCGCGAGTAACAAACACCACACCAGCACTGGGCTCCATCACGTTGTGCAAAAGACCATCAAAATACATTTTCCATGGAGATTGAATTACAACGACCATTGCATCTTCGTCGAAGTTCATCGGTTAGCTCCCAATCATCGGGTATCGGGTGATCCGCCAAGAAGTCCGCCAATGCTTGTCCCTTTTACAACCTTTTGAGGGATGTATGTGATCTCAAATTGTTGAACCGGAGGTACCACCTTGCTATTCGATCACCGAGGAATTCGGTTTTGACATCACAAACTTAATGGGATTTGCCCCCGGGAAATAAGATGAACACTATGAGCTTGAAAGTAGTGCTTCAACTTTTGAATCGAGAAGACTAGCGCCAAACACAACTTTTCAATTGGGTGTGTAATTCACTCATTAGGTGTCATCATTCTCGCTCAAGTAGTAAAAGAGAATTTTCTTTCCCTTCGCTATTCTCTTGGGCCAACAACGCTCCAACCGACCTTTCTTCAGGTCGAAATGTATAGTATCAATGGTTTTTCGGTACGAGGGCTACTAGAATCGGAGGCTTCATTAAATATGACTTGATATTCTCGAAGGCATTAGTACATGCTTCGTCCCATTTGAAAGGGGCGCCCTCTTCATGAGACGACCGAATGGTTGGCACCTTCAGCCTAAATTCGAAATGAATCTCCTAATGTAAGCTAGCTTCCCCTTAGACTTTTTTAACTCATGAATATTTCGAGGCTCGTGCATTTTAAAATCGCGTCAACTTTGGCTTGATCAATTTCGATTCCTCGATGTCGAACAATGAAACCAAGGAATTTTCCAAGTAACTCCAAAGGCACATTTCAATGGATTCATTCGAAGTCGATATCTCCGAAGTCGCTCGAACACCATTCTCGTGTCTTGCAAGTGGTCGCTCCTCTTCTTGATTTTACCACCAAGTCATCCATATAACATTCAACATTTTTGTGGAGCAAATAATCAAAGATATTCTGCATAGCCCTTTGATATGTGGCACCAGCGTTTTTTAAACCGAAAGGCATTACTTTGTAACAATAAATACCCTTGGGTGTACGAAATGCAGTAAGCTCTTCATCTGGTGCCACGCGAATTTGGTTATACCTCGGATGAACCGCCCATGAAAGACATCGCCTCGTAACCAAGGTGGTAGCATCAATCATCAATTTCGGGATGGGAAGCGGGAAATCATCTTTAGGGCATGCATTGTTAAGATCCTCAAGTCAATACAAACTCGAATTTGGCCGCCTTTTTTCACAGAACGATACTCGAAATCCATGAGGATATTTAACTTCACGAATAACGCCGGCTTCAATGAGTTTGTTGACTTCATTTTCGATTCAAGGAACCAAATCGTCCGAAATGCCTTTGGGCCTCGCTTAACAGACGGGCACCATTCTTGACCGCCAGATGACGGATCGCTTTCAGATCTAATCCAGCATCTCTTTATAACTCCAAGCAAAAACATCCTTATATTCTTTGAGTATTTCCATGTAAGTGTGTTCTTCATCACCGTTAGAAAAGCACTTAGGTAGGTGGGCGGGTCTTCATCAGCATCTTCAAGATTAACTTCTTTCAAAGAGTCTCATCGTGGTTTTCACCCTTCTTCAAGTTCCGATGAGCATCTCTAGCATCTTCATTCTCTCAGGATCACCATCGCTGAAAGATACATGTGGTAACACGCGGAGATGCCCTCCAACTTCGGGAAGAACCTCCATCCGAAATGAAGTATCTTGATCACTTTGTGCAAGAATATAATATGAAGAACCTACACTTTCCTCATCTTCGTCACGTTCTTTCGTATACACACATTGCGAGACTTTACTTTCAAGACTCTCTCCACGAAACCACAAGGTTTGTTTCTGCCTCATTCTAGAAGGAATCAAACTTTGTATATCCTTCCGGGTTCTAGGCAAAACGAGCGTTTTAACGCTTTGATAATCTCTCCGTGGAACTTGTTCTTCCTTTCTTCTTCGCCCAACGTCCCAATCTCTCAAACACGTGCTTTTGCCGCCGACTTTCCAAGACGATCAAACACCGAAGGCCTTTGTGGAAGCAACACTCATCTTCCACGTTGATGTAGTTGGTACTCGCCCTTCTTATGGAGATACGAACCGGCGGAGGTTGTGTCAGATCCCAAACCTCACGCGATTGCATCACGGTAGCTCCCGACGGAAGTTTCCCTAACTTTGAGGCTCGTTAGGGTTGTACCCCCTTGACAAATAACTTGTAAGCATTTGGATCAAAGCCTTCATTT
Source organism: Lycium ferocissimum (assembly GCF_029784015.1). NCBI lineage: Eukaryota > Viridiplantae > Streptophyta > Magnoliopsida > Solanales > Solanaceae > Lycium > Lycium ferocissimum. The sequence goes on along the minus strand of NC_081346.1, from coordinate 10,912,977 downwards.
GTACGTTTTGTAGACAATAAAATTCGCGTCGAGAAAATAATAATCAAGACAGGAAAATATCGCAACAATCGTTGTATTTGATTTCGAGAATATGAGTGTTACATCTCTATGATTCCTCTCGATTCGTCTTTTCAACAATAAATTCAAGGGGCTTTTGAGCTTGATTCTTGAACTTGATGGATTTGATTTTCGACTTGGACTTGAATTCGAGGGCTTTTGAGCTTGATCTTGAATCTTCGTCCGGATCTCTAGAACTTCTAGAGAAATACTTGAGTGCTTGAATGCTTTCGACCAGAGAAATCGCGCGTTTGATCCACGAAAGCTCTCCTCGGCTTCTGTTAGAACTCCGTCCTTTTCTCGAATTAGACCCTTATTTATTGTGGATTGGAGGAGTTGTGACAGGGAGGTGCTCTTTCGACCAATCGTAATTAAGTCGATACGCCGATATTTGATGGTCGAACATATCACTTGTACATACGGCGCATCTTCATTGGCCTTTGATTTGACAAGGCATGCTGCATCATTTTGACACGTGGCATGACCCTATAGGCTCCTTTATTTGATTTGGTGTGCCACGTCATTTGACATGTGGCACCAATTTGGGCCTCTAGGAAGATGACATCTTGGGCTTAGCAAAGTGGGCTCATTATTTATAACCCAAATTAATGGACTAGCCCATAAAAATTGGATTATTAATCAATCCATATTTATTGGACTTAAATAATTAATTCAATTATATTAATCCATAATATTTATTTGGACTAATATATCTTGAATTTAACATAATCCAAATTTCTTGCGGATTTAAATTCCATAAAATTTCGTTGCCCACAAATGCCCCCACTTCAAGACTTGTGAGGATGTAATTGTTAAAACTTTAACAAGGGTTGAAGTATTAATGGCAACACGTAAGAGAACCATTAATTTATTGTCCTTGATAATTTTATATATCACGGTGAACTTTCTCCTTTCATTGAACAAAACCAAGTCTTTCCTTTAGGATCCTCTTTAATACATGATGTATTCCATTGTCCATTCGTTGAAACAACAAGAAGCTAATTAACATTCATAACAACTTAAGACTTAAGAGATGAAAATGATGTATATGGTATGTAGATTGGCAGATCCACGTGGATCAACATTATGATCCCCAAAGTGGATTTAAGTCACAAATTGAGTTGAAGAAGGAGCCGACTACTGCGTTTTGTAGTGGAATTGTTGAGGCGGTGGCCTCTCCTAGTCAACAAACATGTAGATCATCCCAGATAAATCCAAGAATTTGGCTCTACATGCTGAAACGCCAATATTTCTCAGATTTGAGCAGTCTCGTCAAAAGAATTCATATCTCGACGTAGGGGCATTGAAATCACGAGCCGCAAAATTCCCAAGAAACTAGACTCATAAATCTAGCATGTGTCCAACAAAAAATGAAGAAACACGAACAAAAAATGAATAAATTGCAACCACAAACAAAAAATGAAGAAACACGAATATTTTATTCATAAAGAGTGCGGGTACAATTCTATTTATTCCCTTGATTCTTCTCTCCTAAAATTTCTCCATAATTCGAGGGCCGTTAGTAGCGTATTTCTCGAACGTAGGATGATTTCATTGATTTGGACCTCCTTGAGATATATTTGATCACCAAGAACTTCAGACATCACTTTGGTATTTCGTGACAATATTTGATGTCTTGATCTCCTGAATACCCAAAGTTTACGCATTCGTATGCCTCTTCAAGTGAATATGTGTCCTTTATTTAGGGTTTAGGGTAGAATAGCTTCCATAAATCCTAAATGGGAGATATTGGTAAATTGTAGAGTCCCACAAAATTTGAATGTCTATAAATTCCCCCTATTTCAAGATTTGTTGGGGTGTAGGCTTGCTGAAACTAAAAGACAAGGCTTGAAGTATTTATGACAACAACTTTTTTTCGGGTCACTTTTGAGACGCCATCGTAATGTCCACGTCTTTTTCAATGTGTAGTTTAAAAAAGGACATGGAGGAATCTGATTTGAACCATTAAATCAAATAGTTAATGAGTGCTCCATTGAACTATTTTTCCTTCTTTAGTTTGTAAAAGGATCTTCCACGATTTTCCTTTGCCGAATATTGGGATACCAAATTGTACACTGAATAATGACGTTCGATGTAATTCATTCTCTTCCACGTGGAACTAAGTTGTAGTCACCTTCATATTTTGAGAATTTTGGCTTGTAGCCGTGCAATTTTATTTGTTCATCAGAAGAAGAAATCTTTTTCTTCCCTTATTTGATTTAAGGGAAATTCTTCAGTTTTATGGCGATAAGCAATGCCGCTTAACTTCTCTATAAACAACTCTTTGATACCCATAAGGTCTCACAACCTACAAAAAGAAGCCTAAATTATAGTTTGATATTCATTCCAACTCGGCGAGAGAGACACTTGGTGCATCTTGAATAGAGAACAAGAGATGTTGCCCCCCGAGATTGCCCCCATTGTTGAAGATTTGCAGATTTGATTTGTGAGAGAAGAGATGAAGGGCATATTTGGTCCCACTGGGCGTGCCAATTTGTTTGCAACAAATTTTGATATGAGGAAAATAAACTGCAACCACAAACAAAATGAAGAAACACGAATATTTTATTCATAAAGAGTGCGGGTACAATTCTATTTATTCCCTTGATTCTTCTCTCCTAAAATTTCTCCATAATTCGAGGACCGTTGTAGCGTATTTCTCGAACGTAGGTTGATCTCCTTATGATGTATTTGATCTCTACGAACGTCTGGCACAGTATTTAATGCCTCGATCTCTTTGTGAATATCCCAAGGATTTGTGGGATTTTCGAGATGCCTTTTCAATGTATATGTGTCCCTTTACATAAAAGATGAATAGACTGGGGTTTAGAAGAAATTCTCCAAGAACCCTAACAGATTGGACAGTTTTCTAGCCCCACAAAATTTCGATGTCTACAACTTCTACTTAATTTATTCATTTTCTAGAAATTTTGTGTGTTTATCATATTTGAAGTTTGTCCGAAGTAGGTAAATATGTAAAAATTTAATACATTAGTACGTGTTAAATAATGTGTCGCGCAACGGTTGCACGCCCTGCCTTGCGCATCTGTCAAGCGCTGCACGTCCATTTGATGGCCTTGCTAGGTTCCATATCCCGCACGTGCAAACATCATTTGCGGCAAGTTTGGATTCCTTTACATATTCTTTCTGAATTTGTGTTTTTTTTTTTCAATTCTTAGTATTGCTAAGAATTTTGAAATTGTGTTATCCTGTACTAATATACGTATCGCGCGGACAACCAATTCGTATTAATAACATGAAGTCCATCACGTTGTTAATCAATAATTCCTTGAAACTGATAAAATATCAATGCACTCAAAATACCTGCTGCTAAACACACATCAAGTCTATCATTCAAATGGTCCCAAGGCAAATGTGTGTTTCTAATACTAAAGATAATGCCGTCAGATGCAGCATTGATTTCAGTCGCGTGTATTCAATTGGCATAATATAGTGAAGGAAGAAACAAAAATGGGAAAGTCGCGTCTCCCGCCATCATGCGCACCATATGCCTCTTACAAGAAAGAGTAATAGAGTATCGATTACCAAAAATATATGTCTATATCTATTTGCGTAATATGAGTTCTCTCATAAATAATTCAGAATTGACTCAAACAAATAGCTACAGGTCCAAGCTGGGGACTTATAAATGAAAAATGTTGGGACTTCTTTTCCAAGCCAAATGAGCCTATTTGTAAAATCGTGACATAGCATTATGAGGATGAGGTTATGGAGGCTTGGGCCTACGTAAATGGCTATGAGAAGGAGCAGTTGTATAGTGATTTTTTTGGCATGCAATATTATGTACTGAATTATATTGATTCTTCAAAAACAATGTGCCCTCATGAAATGCATCTATCTTGAATGTTCTGAGAAGAGCCTGAAACCCTCAAGTCTACTCGCCTCTCTGAGATTGCAGCTCTTCAAGTGCCTCCTTATCTACATTGGCCCTAAAAATAATAGCAACAACATAAAAGAATTGTTGGAGCACGATGGTATAGATTATTTCATTTTCATCGTCATCTTGATAAAAGAAATAGGACCGTACAGAAACTATGGTAGAATTCTTGCTGACACAATTGTCAACTCATAGATTTGAATAGAACGTGGAAATAAACTCGGTGCCATCCATAACTCGCATTCGGTATAATCAGCGGCATCAGCAGTCTAAAACCAAAAGTCATATTGTAAAACATACGACGGAGATTTAAATCAAAACAAATAATATACCTCGTCAAGTTGTCCTTTTAATTGAGTCGCAGACTTCCCTATGAGCTTCGTTGCTTCGTGATCCCAAAGCAACAGAGAAATAGACCCGGTGCCATCCATAACTCGCACTTGAAGCTTATACCTAAAATTATTTTTGCTATACAAACTTCGAATTTATAGTTTAATATATCAATATCAATTAGAATATTCATGATTATGATCAAACATGTGAACAATAGAACTATCGACCCGATCACATTTTTTGCAATAAAAGTTATTCCCAGTTTTCTTGATCGTTTTAGGGCACCTCTTGCAACCCATGTATGACCACTGGTTTTGAAGTTCTAGTAGAACAATAGTGGCAGCAATCTAGAAGTTCCCTTCCTACGTTTAAAAAAAAAAAAAAAGGAAGATAACAAAAACAATATAATAATAGATTTTGCTAAGCTCATAATTTGAAAATCACCCAAAAAAAATTGTACTCACATTAAGACACTCAACCAACTCGCAAATCTTAATCTCTACATTGCGTAGTTAACTCGTCCAAAGCAGAAAATGTACGTGAGTGGAAATTTGGCTTATCCTCTTTGACTTATCATGAACAAAACCAATCGCCATTTATTCAAGTTATTCTGCATTTAAATATAATAGATTCATAAATTATTACGTTAAACATATAAATGGAATATAGTATATGAAACCTTGATTTGAAGTCAATCATTTCTTTTCGTGTTTTAGTTTTTAGTTTGACACAGTTAAAAAAAAAAAAAAATATATTGTCAGAATGAAGGACTTACCTTAAAGCAAAGAAAATTTTAGAGATTACCTCAAAACCATTGTAGAACTTCTCCTCTCCCACAAGTTCGAGGACAAGTTCATTATTATTACTATTATTATTATTGTTATTATTATTATTATTATTATTATTATTATTGTTGTTGTTGTTCTTGTTCTTGTTCTTGTTATTGTTATTATTATTATTGTTATTATTATTATTGTTATTATTATTATTATTATTATTATTATTATTATTGTTGTTGTTCTTGTTATTGTTATTATTGTTATTATTATTGTTGTTATTATTGTTATTGTTATTATTATTATTATTGTTGTTATTATTATTTTTATTATTATTATTATTGTTCTTGTTATTGTTATTATTGTTATTGTATTGTTATTGTTATTGTTATTGTTATTGTTATTGTTATTATTATTATTATTATTATTATTATTATTATTATTGTTATTGTTATTATTGTTATTGTTATTATTATTATTATTATTACTACTACTACTACTACTACTACTATTATTATTATTATTATTATTATATTAACAACTCTACTACTATGCGTTGATAATATTGTATGAGTATATTAGGTGAGTTCATTGTTATTTTCATTATTATTATTAACAACTACTACTACTATGTGTTAATAATATCGTATGAGTATATTACGTGAGTTCATTATTATTATTACCTAATAATTTTTACGAAGATCGAGATTGTCAGAAAATAACGCGCGAAGCACGTTTATAGAGACTAGTATAAGGTAATATTGTAATTGAGTTAGAAGTGTAAAATATTAGAACTTGTTACCAACTGAAATAAGGAAAGATTTAATAACAAAAAAAATTCATTAATTTCGAATTACCAAATATTAAGAAAATAGTAAATAACAATTTTGTTTATTACAGAGTCCTTATTGGCGCAAATCAATCGGGAAAAAAAAGATTAAAAAAATCAACTGCTCCGTAATAGTAATTCTCCAGTCTTTTGTTTGTCCGTAGTACATATTCTACCCTCTTTCGATTTCCAACATATGAGGTTTTTTAATTGTACTATTTAATTCTAGTAAGAAAAGGATTTGAACAAAATATAATTCTAATTAATTGAAATACTAAATTTTAGGTAGTGGAAGAAGTCAAAAGGTCCTCTAAGTCTACGGCAAGAAAAAGTTTGATCAATTTACATTCCTTTTAGGTAGCAAAAACTGTCCTTTCCTTTCCTTTTAGCAGTAGAACTCCTCCCGCCACCCACACCACGCCCCCCCGCCCCACAAAAAAAAACAAAACCCCATATACTTTGAGTAAATAAATGTTTAACCGATGCAAGTAGAATCTTTTATGGTAATATTCATTTGAATAATTAAATATTATTTATGGCTTATTACTCTCTTGGTAACAAAGTTTTAAACAAAATTGTAGGAATAAGAATCCTTACGTGGATCAAAAGTAATAAGATTTATACGAATCTTTTTTTTTTTTCCTTTTTGTTGATTGATCGAAATTCTTTAAATAAAATGTCAAAGTGGATAGTAGTAGGAATATAAGTAAATAATAATTTGAGAAAAATAGTAAATGACAATTTTGTCTATTGTTGAGCCTTTTAACGAAGGCCAAAAAAACTCAATCAACATTTTTAAGACTTTTCGAGCTTTTAATATAGTATAGATTATGTAAAAAGGGAATAAATTTACGTCACAAAAGGAAATAATTAATTTGATTAGAATACAATTAGGATTCTATTGTCTTTAATATTCTTTTCCTAAATTTTAGCTATAAAAGTTAAAGTACAAGTATGGAGAACTTGCCCTAAATCCCTCATGAGAACCTAACCCAAATACTGAAAACGTATGCTATATAACTAGTGGCAAAATTAACGTAGTAAGGTTAATTTTATTTCACCTTTCTCCTTCTGCACAATTATGGAGAAGCATTGTTCTGAAGACATAGTATTGGAGATCCTAACAAGGCTTCCTGCCAAGTCTCTCATGCGATTCAAGTGTATTTCTAAAGCCTGGAACACCTCGATAGGACATCCCAACTTTGCAAAATTGCACAAAGCTCGTTCTCAAGCCCGCCTTTTGATTGAACTAGTAGTAGAACCTCTTTTCAGGAAGTTAGATCCTCATTACAAGAAGTATCCTACAAGAAAGCGAAGACGATTAGAAGGATGTTCTTTAGAACTCACAGGGCCTTATCATTGTTTCGACTATGACGAGATGAGTATATGCTCAAATCATTGCAATGGCCTTGTTTGTTTGTATAGCATTAAAGATACTCAAGCTTATTTGTACAATGTCGCCACAGGGGAGATAAAGGCTTTGCCATTCTCTGTGAATCCCGAGAAATACCCTGAATTCTTTCTGGGATTTGATATGGTAACGGAAAAATACAAGTTGCTCCATGTTTTTGTGAAAAGAAATAACGGAATACTGCAGATTAAGAGTAGGATTCTAACTCTAGGAATCAATTCTTGGAGAAAAATAATTGTGCCGCCTAGTTTCTTTGTTAGGCCTGAGGCATGTATTTTCCTCGATGGGGTTCTTTATTCAATTAACAAAACTGTCAGCTACTTCAATTTTAGAGAGGAGAAGTTTGGGAATCTTCCACACATACAACATAGTATTTTCAGCCTGAATATAATGCAAACTGCATTATCGGGAAAACTAGTTGTCCATTGCTGCAGGAGAAGTGAAGATGTCAACATGCTATACGATGACCTTAACAAGGTTTTTACGAAATTTTTGAACAACTCTAATTATCCCCGTTCAGAGAAAGTTGCCTTGCTTGAAACAGAAAGGATTGACATGACAAAGTCGGGAACTGCTGTTTTAGCAACAGCTAGCATTATTGGTGCCCCCACTTCTTTGGTTTTTTTTCATCCCTTTATCTTAAGATCCGTTAGCAGTTTTGTCGAGAACATTATCCCATTAGCGTCTTTATTTTGAAAAGGTATTTAGTTTTTTCTTTTATTCAAGAAGTTGTAAACATATGTCTACCACTTTATGGATTGTGCATTCTTATCGGTTTCATCAGTGCTGTTCTGCATTGATATACATCAGATTAAATACTGTCTAAACATACTTGTATAGCAAGATATATCAAGGAGAAATTTATAGCATAACATAGCAGCACATGTGGTTCAATATATGAATTGTTAGCCTCAGAAGAAATAGAACATCTCATATTTTATTTCTAATAACTTGACCGAAAAAGAAAAAAAGAAAAAAAAAAAGAAAAAGAATAAATGGAAAAGAAAGAAGTCGGAAGGATATGGATTCCATAAGAATGCCATAAAAAGGACTAACATGTAAACCTGGAGGTAGGCGACGGCAAAACTTAGTTGATTTGACTTGGCATAGCCTGCTTTTGAGCTTGTTTAACTCTTCATTGTTCTTTGCGTCCATGAAGTGCACCATTACCAAAGGGTAGAGGATTTACATTATCCTGGAGTAAAAAATGCATTAGAGTAGAATTGGCGTGTAAAAGGAAGAATTTTATGAGTTGCTAAAAGATAATATAGGAATTTCATTATCCTAAAAGGAAGATGGGTGCAAAACAAAACAAAAAAAATTGTGGCACCACTGCAGATGATCGTGTCAAACATAATTTGCTTCTCATATGAAGTAAGGAAAAGTTTCATACCTTAGAGGGCCCTGAGTTTGTTTGCTTCACAATATTATATAATTTGAACTGAGATAGTTGACCCCTGAAAGATAAAGACCACCTGATAGATGACTTGACAAAGACAAATGTAAGAAGTCCTAAACTATTGCAGTACTTAGGCTCTCTTCTTTACTTCATATGTGACATAAGCAACGATGAATACATGAGATGCAAATAAATGTTGTAAGTTATAAAGAAATATAGATCTTACCGTTTTCAATTAAGATTTTACTAACAACTTCTTCACGTGTCTCATTTTCAAGTATAAAGATGAGAAAATTGAGTATTTTTAGCTTAGCTAAGGGCTAATTATGTAAAACCAATGACACTTTTTAAAAAAATACAATACAATGATGAGAGTTACAAGCGTTAATTTATTACTTTTTATTTTTGAAAAAGAATAAGCACCCATCAGATGCTGAAGGTATCACCATGTTTCTTCCGTGCAACGTAATACTATGACAGAACAGTACCTCAAAACAACAGAGTTTTACTACATCAAAGCAACAGGTACCAAGATTATCAGCCACTGTCAGAAAATGCCAGAAGTGGACAACCAAAAATGACAGACCACTTAAAAATTCCAACGTCTAAACATATAAAATTACTCGCGTGAGAGTAAGCACTTGAAATGTTAATTATGCCTCCTCGTATCATAATTAAACTCCTCATAATGATCCAGAGCATGTATCAGTCGTGTTGGGGCATTCATCAGAGGCAGGTCTGGGACGCATGCTATCTGTTTATTTATGAGTCGTCGAACAATGATAACCTAGGAATTTGACCTGAATGGAACATATAAATAGGTTCACAACAAAAATATTCTCGTGGCATTGAATGCAGAGTGTCGTCTGAAACATAATTTGCTTCTCAGGTAAGGTTCACGCCTTATAAACAGATGGCCCTGAGATCATCCCCTCGTTGCCTACTTGAATTCCAAAGATCAATTTACAATGAGATATTGGCCTGTGAAAGATGAAAACCAGCACTCTTATCCGTACAGCGCTTGTTTGATGAGGTCAGTAACCTGATCAAAAGCAAATGAATTATTAAAAATTAGAGATACCATAAAGACATTATGTGAAGCTCATGTGCCATAAATAAATAGAACTCTTTCAGTCCAGCTAAAACTAAGGAATTTCTAGCTTCCACATATGACAGAAATTCCTTCAGAATTTGCACTTCTTCTTGAAAATGTGATGAGCTTCCAAGAGAAGCAATGACTTTCTACTATGCTAGCATTCCTAGTTGAGCACATCATCCCTCCAATAGCACAAGAACCTCCAGAACTTAAACTTAGCTATCACTAGACAAAGTCACAGATTCCAATAAATGTTTTTCATTACTCAATAGTGCTATTATGTGTAGCCAGAAAAAAAAAAAACCGTTGTCCTTGTGAAAAATTAAAGTTAATTTTTTGGAAGAATAAATATCATAGATATTTAGAAGAGTTTCTAGAATATATATATATAATATCTTTGATATATATTGTATTTAGGAAATGTCTAGAAATTCTAGACACTTAGATATTTGTAACGAGGATAGAATTATCTAGAACCATCCCTAGACAAGTATAAATAGGTGGCCTCTGAACATTGTAATCAATCAAGTTAACCCAACACAACCACTTCAAAGCAATTCAAGTAAACACTTCCTTTCCAAAGCTTCCTCTTAAAGTTGAATCTTCCGATCTTAGTTAACGATCTTGGTTCTAGAAGGTCTCTCGATTTACCTTTTCTTCTGCTATATTTCTCTACGTGGTATTAGAGCCATAACCGTAGTTGGCGGATTTTATTTTAAGATCGAGTTAGTGGTAGATTCAAAGCCGGTTTCTCTAAATGGATTTAAGCGGCCGGGTTAATGGATCGGGGATGGAGTTGTTGAATCGGTCCAATTACAAGGTATGAAAGACATGTATGGAGTCATACCTTGTGAGAGAGGATTTGTGGGATTTTGTTAATGGTAGTTACACAAGTCCTCCTATTGACGGATCAGAAAATAGCAGCGCATACAAGAAGTGGAAGCAAATTAATGCGAAGGCGGAGTTCATCTGAAGAGGTCCATCTCACACAACTTGTTTGATCATATTATAAGGTGCAAAAATCAAGCCATGAAATTTGGAGGACCCTTGATCGTTTGTTCAACAAGAAAGATGAAGCTCAGCTTCAAATATTGGAGAATGAATTGGCGAACACCACTCAAGGTAATCTTTGTATTGCCGAATATTTTTTGAAGATTAAGAATTTATGTTCAGAGATCTCTACGAGGCTAATTCTGAAGCACGAATGAGAAGAATTATCATTTGTGGTTTGCAGCCAGAATATATTCCTTTTGTTACATCAATTTAAGGATGGGCTCAACTACCAGGAGTTTGAGAATTTGTTGTCATCACAGGAGCTACTAGCCAAACAGATGGCTAGTGTATGTTTTAAAGAAGGGGAAGGAAATGCTCTTGTTGCCAACAAGAGGAATTTTAAAGGAAGACAAGAGCGAAATGGCTCAAGAGGTATGACATATTCTCAATTCCATGAGGGTTCAAGCTCGTCAAGACAGAAGGAGGAGTCTTCTAATCATTATGGTAAGAAGTCTATTAAATGTTACCGATGTGTTGAAGTAGGACACATAAAAATATTTTGCCGAGCCAAAGAAAGCAACATGGCTCAAACCGAGAAAGTTGCTGAAAGAGTGGGGAAGGTTCTTCGTAGCTGAGACTCGAGTAGTAGATGCCTTAGCCTCCCTCAATTTCGAAAAAGACCGGATCGTGGATTCAGGAGATAATACAGTCCATCACGTGGAGAAAGAACGCATTGGTGTCATCAACAAAAAGAAAAGAAGATTCGAAGACGTTCGGAGGCGTGACGTGGCATTTAAAGTATCGAGGAAATCAACGGGATCAAGTTGCATCTTGAAATTGGTAATAAAAGTCCGAACGTGGAGGATGTTGAAGTAGATCTCGAGCATGAAGTTTCGAAACTATATATGACAATGGTGACTAATGGAGAAAGCATTGAGGGAGTTGTAGTGGAAGTTGAAGTCTCGGTCGACCTAGAAATATCGAGTCAATCACTAGCTCGGATCAAATACTAGAAGCGTATGGAAAAGCCGATCAAGGACATTAAATAAATGAAGAGGGTGACCTTGAAGGCTCCATTTGACGGATAATATGGTTCTCGGATGCTCGAAGCCGATTTTTATTTTCTTGGCGATGGATAGGTGAAAAGGGAATCGGTAGTGGATCCATGGTGGTCTTTGTCTTCGCGGATTAATGGTCGGATCGTCACCGACTCGGTGCTTCTTCAAATAACACAATTGTCAAAGACCTAAGAGAAAGGGGAAGTCTGGAAACTCAAGAATGTGAAACTCAGCATCAAGATGATTCACGTGGTTTCCAAAGGAGGAAGAGAAATATTGTCAAGTCTGGCCGTAACATAGATGAAAATTTTATCAAGACGTATTCATGCTTCTTTGCAGGCCCAATTAATGGCAGAAAACCTTCATCATTTGAAGAAGCAAGAGGAGATAGGAAATTATTTCTGAGATCTTCACCAAGGCACGTCCAAAAGCTTCGTTTGAGTTCTTCCGCGACAAGTACAGGATAGCTTCCAAAAAATTACTTTAAGGGGGAGCGTGAAAAATTAAAGTTAATTTTTTGGGAGAATAAATATCATAGATATTTAGAAGAGTTTCTACAAAGCTATAATGTAATATCTTTGTTATATATTGTATTTAGGAAATGTCTAGAAATTCTAGACACTTAAATATTTGTAGTTGAGGATAGAATTATCTAGAACCATCCCTAGACAAGTATAGATAGGGGTGGCCTTGAACATTTGTAATCAAGACAAGTTAACCCAACACAACCTACTTCAAAGCAATTCAAGTAAACACTTCTTTTCCAAAGCTTCCTCTTCTTTAGTTGAATCTTCCGATCTTAGCTAACGATCTTAGGCTAGCAGAAGGTCTTTCTGATTTACCTTTTCTTCTGCTATATTTCTCTACAGTCCTTACCAACTCAGACACCAGGAGAACCAAAGCTAACATCAAAGAATGCTTTAGAGAATTATAATGAACTACTGATGGTTTAATACTACCATGAGTGCTTCCTATGTCTACAATATTCTTAGATCATTTACTTACCAGTTTAAGGGTACTAAGGTATAAGCGTACCAGTCAAAGAATGATTACTGATAGCATCATTAACTTCTTCCTATTCTTCAAGTTGCCCTTCTAGTTATTCCGCACCATCAACACTTATGCACTTAAGGAGTTCAATTGCTTTGCACAGCTTGACATAAGGTCACAGGAGCCATTAATTTTGCGGCATGCTTGATCTCTTCCTTAAGACCTCCAATGAATCTAGATAGGAAGTAATCTTCTGGTATCGTAAATCAAATTTTTCTAAGTAGCTCTCTATATTTCCATTCTGTGTCAACTTTTTTCAATCAAAGTATCCCCAGATGCTTCCCCAGATCACTTACTAATATCCACTGTGAATTCACCCATTTCTTAAACCCCTTACTCCCATGCATCAACCTTTCCTGACAAAGAAAATAGAAATTGACACCCAAAAAGGGAAATACACTGACCTCAACATGTATCAGTGATGAAGGTAGGAGAGAATTAGGGATAAGAGGCATTTCGCAATCCTGTATATGCTTACATACTAGTATACTTGTCCGCGCTTCGCGCGATCATTAAAATGATCAAAATATGCATTTCATAATCTTATAAAGAAAATTAATCTTTACAAATCAAACATCTTTTCATAATGGTACCACTTTTAATGGTTCTTTTAACATTTTATATATAAAAAAAAATTGTAAGAAACATCTTCGGATTAAGAACGAAGTATGCTACATTCCTTAACTCTCAGTCTGACCCATAGGGATAGTTTCGTACGCAGAATAAGTTATTCCAGAATTGTAGTTTTGAAATTATAATCCCTAGACTATTTTATCTCACCTGAGAGGTGGAATAAAATAATACCAAGCTTAATGAGATAAATTTATACCTTCAATCAAAATAAAGTATAAATTTTATCCCAAACTTAATCCCGAGATATCCTATCTAGTCCTGCATACCAAACGACCCCATGGTATATATCATACTTTCCGGAATACAAATAGTAATAGAATGGAGAACTGACTCGAACATTATAAAACATGGAACCTTTCTTCCTATAGCAAAGATTGTGTTTAAATTCAAGTCCGTGACCTAACCTTTCTTATTTTTATTTACTAATGTAATTTGCAAGTGATTAAAATGTTTAACTTCAATAGTCAATATCTAGAAAATGAATCAATATCTAGAAAATGAAGTAGCATATGAATATGAAAAGAAAAGAAGAAGAAAAACAACATATTAATAGGAGAAAACAGTTTGGAAACTGAAAAATATCCCACGACACTACAAATTAAATGATTATATGTTATGCTTTTTTAGTTAGCATATAGTAAATGAGAAAGTTAGAGAAAAAGCCAAAAGAAGAAGAAGAGAAATAAGTCATTTATATATATATATATATATATATATATATATATATATATTCTTAGCTTTGTTATATTTTGTTCTTTATCAAATAATACCATCTTCGTTGAAAGAATATTTCCTCACGTGGCACCCTCTTCATGCTTGCAAATACAATCCACTCACATGTAATTCAAATTTCCAACAAACATATTAAATATTATTTCAATAAAATTCATCATAATTTCACCACAATAAATAAAATTCTCAACAAATACTTCAAAAATAATAACATCACAAAAGAAATACTCAAAAGAAAATTAAAATACTTGAAATCTCTACTGTGAAATGTTGGTCCTTTAACACAAGATTGAATACTTCAAATGATTCACTTGGTTGTGTACAATACGCTATCACTAAAAGCTCAAAAAAATAATGAGAAATCAAAAATAAAAAACAACCATAAGAATCTCTTGCTACTCTCCTAATATCAAATATATTAGGTTTATCCTAGCCGAGAGCTTCTCTCTCTAAACTTAGCGAGAGAGATCAATTTTTCCGGCCATTCATGGCCTCTCAGGCCACCACTCAGCCTCCTCATGAGGCTACACCAACCACTCAACCAATACCAACAACCATGCAAACCCTAGACTACTCTAAACTACTAAAAACTACAACGTTGAATGCATGCGACCCACAGCAGTCGACTACCACGACTGTTTTGCCTATACCAATAAAGCCAATCGTGTACCATTATGGTGAACCAACAATACAATATAGCATGGAGGAGACAGAGAGAATGATAGTTCAAGAGAACCTACAATATGCAGTAGTGGGAAAGTTTAGTTATGGCTTGCCAGATTTGCATGCATTACGTACATTGATCCCAAAACAATGTGAATTGAAGAACACTGCTACCATTGGATTACTATGCAATAGGCATGTCTTGATTAGATGCAACTTGTTTGAAGATTATGTGACTCTTTTATCCAAACTTGCATTTTGGATTAGATAGAATGGATGGTATTATCCTATGAGGACACTTAAGTGGGATCCGTGGTTTAATCCTGAGGAAGAAACATCAATTACTATTGCTTGGATTTCCTTTCCTACCCTAGCACCAAATTATTTTGGTCAGTCGAAGTTATTTTCCATGGCCTCAGTAGTTGGAAAACCTTTGACTTTGGATGTGGCAACTATAAACAAAACAAGGCCAAGTTGTGCATGTGTGAAAGTTGAAATGGATTTATTGGTTAAGCATCCTGAAAGGGTTCAAATCTAGGTTATTGACTATAAATCTGGAGATACCAAGACTAGGTCGATGAAAATACACTACGATTTCATGCCAACATACTGTAAGGAATGTTGTTTGCAAGGACATGATGAGGAAGGCTGTTGGAAACTTTATCCTGATTTGTTACCAGATAAGGAGAGTGAGGAAGAGGTTGAAGATGATAATGGTAAAAAAGGGAAGCAGGTACAGTTCATAACAATGTGAAGGAAGCAGACAAAGTCACAAACAAGGCTAAAGAAGCTAACAATAGATAGGAAAATCATGCAAGGAATAGAAATCATAGGCAGGTGATCAAAGGGTTAGAGAGTGGTAAGGTGGTTGGTGATGTGCAAGATTTGTATAAGTGGAAGACTCAAAAAAGAAAAAAATAGGTGGAGGCTGAAAACAATGCTCAAAAACAGGTTGCTTTGCGAACAGGAAAGGAGAGTGGTGGTACAAGTAAACAAGGTGAATTAGTGACATCTGGTGCTGTTCAAACAATTAATAAGTTTGCAGCATTAGAAAATGAGGATGGTGTGCAAGCAGGTGAGTTGATGGGCTTGGATGAAAATATTCAAGCACAACCAATTGATACAGAAGTGGGAAATACAATTGATAATTCTCAGAAGCAATTGGTAGTGGGACCTGGTATTCAAGAGGGTACAAATGGTGTTCATGGTACTGAGATTTCAGTCAACAGTGATTTGAAGAAAGGAGTGAATGAAGTGAAACAGGCTAATGCAGGTGAACAACATGAAGCTGTTGTTGCTTCACCAAGCCAGGAGAATGCTGATGTACATAATCAGGCTGGAAAGCCACTCAATGTTAATGCATCAGTCTATACTCCTTCAAAGAAGAATAGATCACCTAAGAAGACTAAAGAATAGGTGGAAGTTGTTTTTCAACCTTTAGTGGTTACTCTGAATCAGGTTTGTAATAAGGTGCCATCTGGTATAGACAGGAAACTTCAGAGTGATCAGGTGGAGGAAGATACCGAGATTTCTGGTATAAGGAAGCTGATAAGAATCAATCTATTGCCTCAATCACATCCTCACAAGATATTAATCAGATGTTTGAGAAGGATGATGATGATTTTGACATGGGAAATAATGGATTTGATGGGCAGTCTAGGGAGAAGGTACAAGATAATGATGATGTCCTTGTAAAAGGAATAGCTGATAGTATGAAGGTGGACAATTTACCATCAGACCAGAAATTTAAAAGGGAGGGAAACCATGCAAGTCCAAGTGTTCAGAAGCAAAGCAAACCACTGTCGTGCCCTGTTTTTAACGAATTAAATCTAGTTCACAACTTATGACTATGTTTTTAGCTGTTTCTGGTAAAAGTAGTCGTAGCTATAATTTTAGAAATATTAGGAAACCATTAAGTAAAAATGAAAAAAAAATGTAAACTCCATTTTTAAGCCTTTGAAACCCGTGAGATTCTAGGTAAGGGTTTTATTTCCCAAGGGAAGGTGTTAAGCATCCTTATCATGCCTTAAACTTAGTTTAATTAACACTAGAGGATTATTTATCTATTTCTTATTTATTATACCTATTTAAGAATTGCGGGAAAGGAACTACTCTATCAAAATTATTTGTATCTATATAAGGGTTTAAAATAATATGACTATGCAAGAATGTATATTTATAAAGGAAGTAGTTAATGCTAATGTGTGCGTGAGAAAAATATGTATGATAATTATTTTTATATAAGAACAGTATGTATAATATAGAAGAAGATATATATTTTCTTTTATTATATATATATATATATATATATATATATATATATATATATATATATATATATATATATTTTTAATGAAAATAATGTATACATGCGATATGTATATCATGGGCAATAAAAATAGTTATTGAAGACATGATAGTACTATATAGATGCCTATAACGTAAGATAACCAAGGGAATTAACGGAGATAAAATAATATATGTGTTAAAAATAAGTGTGCGAGCATACTAATTGTGAAGGAAATAATTAATACGAGTTGTGAATATATATATATACTATATATATATATTACTTACAAAAAGCACATGTGTATTTTTTTTGAAGATTTGGGTGTAAATACGGTTTGTATTTAAGGACAAAATATATAACGTAGGGTATAAAAGTATCTATTATTTATAAGAAAATAATATATACATGGGACATGTCTATCATATGTAAAGTAGTATGAATAGGTGTACTTTTATAAATTTCCATGAAAAATATAATAATATGTATAAGTATTCGTGATAGATATAGGTACACACATAGTGTAACGATGATTGGATGATTTAATAAAAGAATAGGATTGTGTACATATGTATATGAAAAATAGAGTATGTACCTTATAGCTCTCGTAAAATAGCTTTGAGCCACTACACTCGAGCCCTAATATAATTTCCTCATTTAAACTTAATGAACCTAACCTGTTCAATGTGTTAGCATAAAATAAAAATGATTACCTATAGAATACGCATCTTATCCTTTTGAAACCCCTATCTAAATCACTCGTTTTGTTAAAATGGATTTAAAAAGGGAACGTTAATTAACTTTAAAGAAGAGAAGAAGAAAAGAAAAAAGATTAAAAAAAAAAAAAATTCAGCCTTGTCTATTAGTTAGAAAATGTTTATAACCTGTGAAATACGCAAAGCTAAATGGAGACCAAGATTTAATTCTAAAGGAAAGTGACCAACGAAGAAGTTCGGCCATTTACGAATTCACAAACAAGCAAGAAATAAAATCTTATCAATACAAACCCATAAAAAAAATGTTAGTCAAAGGGTGCAAATAACGTATAATAATACAAAAGATATAAAAAAAATTATAGAGAGGAAGAGGGACGGTGACTCGAACGAAGACAGCTAGACGAGAATGACATCGCTGCTACTGCTTTTCGGCCTGGGCTGAAATCGGAGTTGCCGTAACTCCAACATTCTCCCAAGTGTGTTCATGCAAATAAGAAAAAGAAAGGAGTTAGGAGCGATCTTAATTACAAGCATAAAACTAGTTAATAAGAATAATCGCATAATCTGAAATGAAGCACGTGTCCTGCTTGGTTTCCAGAATTTACACAAGACATCTCATTTAACTTCGGAAAGGACTTGTTATAGTTCGTATATTTATCTCAAACGTCTTTACCATTACCCATAAAACATCTCAACTTCATGATTCAAACATGAAAACGCAAGCTGGAAATTTTCACAACTAAACTACTTTTATAAAATGAAGAACCTTTCTGTTGTTGGCATTCCCTGATCCTACTCTTATCTTTTAACTATGCTTATTTACTTAAAGGAAGGCACAAATAGGCATAGATCTTGTTTATCCAATGTACAACAACAAACAGTCTCCTTAAACAAACAGAATCAAACATAGGGTTATGCTTCACAAGTTTGAATCCGATATGTACGTACTAGGACTGGCTGAGGTATCCAAGTACATTTTGAAAGGATATTTAGATTAATAAAGTATAAAACAACACCTAATCAT
Organism: Lycium ferocissimum; assembly: GCF_029784015.1. Lineage (NCBI taxonomy): Eukaryota > Viridiplantae > Streptophyta > Magnoliopsida > Solanales > Solanaceae > Lycium > Lycium ferocissimum. Next base: position 10,894,022 of record NC_081346.1, on the reverse strand, counting down.
CTTAACTCAAATGGATCAGATTCTGATTATTTTTTTTTTAAGCTAACATGATGATGCTGAGAACACACAGATTGAACTTCTAATTATAATCATAAGCCTACATCAACAGTGATCCATTCTGTCTTGTTCAAACTATCATGTAAACTGCCCCTATCATCCTTTTATCAGCATGTCAAGTAAGTGAAGAGAAAAGACAGGACATCAAAGCAAGACTTGCAAGAATTTAAAAGTTGAGAGATATAATCACACAAGGTTTAATATTCAAGTCATTTTAGCATTCCTTAACAGCGCTGGACATGTTATTCATTTTCTTGACTCTTAACCAAGCAATTTCTGTATTAAAGAATAACAAGAAACTTTATTCGCTTAGTCATATTCCAGAGATTGTGAGGCATAGGATGCTGCCCACATGCATAAGATGAGAAATTTGGAAATCACAACATAGCACCAACAAATAGGGTGGCTGCATTTCTGATAATGGACACAAACAATGATCTACCATTCTTACACTAGTCATGGGCACATAGAATAAGACTAGCAATCACTCAACTACATGACTAGTTCAATAGGCCAGTGTTTAAAACAACAACTATCATGAACAGTGAAGTAAATGTCCACTACAAAACCAAAACATGTGTATGTCAAGATGGCCAGGCATCCTTTCAGAATTGTTGCAGTATCTAGTCACCTTAACTCAACTTAGCTTATGATTTTAAACCACACCAGAAAATATGTGAAGGAATGCAATTCAAAATAATTCCAAACAGGTCTATCTCATGCCATTTAGGTTAGTCAAAAAAGTAGAAATTACTTGTCTGCTAGGTAGCAAAGGTCCAAACTTTTCCTAAAACATATACTAAACTACTTGGAATTTGAACAGTTCTAAAGTTCAAAATCATTATTGTCTCTTATCCTTACTATACTTAATGTGGCTGAACAGCCTAGGCCAGCACATACACACACAGATCATATCATGGGGGGGCAGTCTTGGTTGACCACCCCTAAAGGATTTCAAGCCAAAACAGTCCTCATGGTTCCAATCGAATTCATACATCTAATGCAAACCAATGCATAGTAAAAAACATGGAACTAAGGCATACTAACAGTCATACCAAGCAGTGCAGGGATTACTTACTGGTTTATACTTAACAAATTTGAACCAAATATATGTGTATCATCAAGGCTACCAAACACTCAGGCATCTCAAAGGGATATCTTGGTGGCTGTTGAAAAACAACATCTTAAACATATTGATACAGATTTGTCAAAGCTAACTCATGTTCTATCTCAGATTAAGAATCTCATGACAAGAACTATCACAAACCACATTAGGATCACTATCTGTTGGCTATCCCTAAAGACTTTGAAATCTGAAATTCAAATTTAACCTCCTATGCCAACTTAAACCATCCAAACTGAAACCAACAAATGTGAACAGCTATAAACAACATTCTTATTAACCCTAGACTGGTTTACAAATCATATGTCCCTCTGGCACTAATCTAAACTAACCATCATGAAAGAATTTGAAACTACACTATATTTAGCAGCTAATCAGATCAGTAAAATGAATCAGCCTGGGGCATTGCCAATTCATCAAGTTTAAACTAAAACAGCATTAAGATCTGAAGCTTCTACAAATAAATAAATCCCAACAAGTCCAAGACAACATCAAATATAGCACACATAATGTTCTTCTCTTCCAACATATGAGTGTAATTAAACTAGGGTCATTTCTTAATCAAGAGGTCAGCCCAAACACAACTGACTCTTTATGATATGCACTAAAGGGAAGAAATCAGCACAGATGCTCAGATTAAGTGAAGATGGGGCATATTTCCAGATTTTGAGCTAGCATGTAACCATTTTATGGTCTAGGGACCTATGCTTACCCTTCAAAATAGTTTTGGATCAGCAACCAGGGCCTCTGGACAAGAAAGGTTAAACTGAGAAGTACTCTCAACTGAGTCATATATGAAAACAGCTTTCAAAATAGGACTTTGAAACAAAAATGTGTGTTTTTGTCATATTAAATCTTGAGAGGAGTTTTGTCCTTTAAACCTCAGGAGCTTAATCTTGTAAGCAGAGTTTTAAAGGAAGGGGGAAGCTCTTATTTTGTAACCCAAACTCAACAGATTTGAACTAAACTATGAAACCTACTGCCATATACTACAGTTCTTAAATTAATGTTTAGAAACAACATCAAACTGAACATTTCTTTTTGTAGTGAGCTCATTTCTACAAGAAAAGCAAACTGATTTGAAAGTAGTTGCCAAAAAAAAAAATCAGTTTAATGCTCAAACTCATGGAGGACAGTAAAGGGACAATAGAGTCATGAAGCATGTAAGCTAAGATTTCACATAGTACTATCAGAGGTCTTGTCTTAAAATTTCAAAAAAAAAAAAAAAATCAGTAAGACTAATAGCATTTCATCCTTTATCATTACAAACAATTTCTGTATCAAGAAAACAAAGTGGGCCAATGCAGATTTTCCATGAGATACTGGAGCTTTTGGACACAATATAGCCAACACACATATAGCATGAGTGAATCATAAAAGAAGGAACACATGAATATTGGTGACTATCCTTCTAAATAAGTTGGACTTAAATGGCAGCTTTAGTGAAAGCACCTCATTAGTAACTATTATCAAGAGCTTGTCCTAGTTAAATATTCCAAAACATCTTATTGAAATGGTGAGGTTATGGTCTAAGCCTGGTCCTACTATTATCCCAGATTAGGCTTAATCAAGAACAAGATATCAAACTTATCATATTTAAACAATTGTACTCAGTCATAAGCCATGATCAGACCTTAATAACTGCTGGACCATGAGTCATTATCTCAGCTTATATTATCTTAGGTGAATCTGAACAATTCAACCAAATAACACTTAGACTAAATTGAGAGCTGTTAATCCATGAGTTTACTCCAGTTATCACAATAAGGCTAAAATGGACATCGGTGTAACTATGACTAGGCATTGACCATTTTGGAACTTAAATCACCTAGCTCTTAACTATGTTCATCCCAACATTAATCAAACTAATCCACACCAGAGTTATGATCTACTAACAGCTATACTAAACCAGTGCATAAGCTTAAAACTATACCTTAATCTCTATCCTTGAGTTACTTATCATCACACCATCATAAACTAATCTAATTTAAACTGAAAACAAACAGCAAGCGGACTTGACAGGTGAAGGTAAAATAAATTAATTATTCAACTCTAGTGAGGTTACAACTAAACCCTCTACACAGACTGGGAGATAACAGAATTAAAATGATAAACAGAATGTTAAGACAAGGAGAAGAATTGCACGCTACACATCATCAACTCAACATTAAAACTAACTAGATTAATCTAACCAAGTAAAACCAAGACTAACGGTAAATTACATTTTTGTCGAGCAGCGACGGGGTTAAACACATACTCGACGAAATTAGTCGTTCTACACTAATTTATGACAAAACGAAGATGACTAGAAGACGAGTACGATCACCTTTCTCGTGACAGCGAACTGAGGCTAACGTTGTCGTCGAGTCCCCGAATCCGCTCGAGAAGTTTGTCGTTTTAGCCGAGAGCTCGAAAAGAGATTTTGACAGCCAAAAAAAAAAAAGAAACTTAAGGTTAGAAGAGGATTTTTCTGAGAAAACCACGAACTTTATTAGCAGTGAAGGCTTAAAAAAAAGAAGCAAGGGATTTTTCCACTATAAGGACAACTTATGAGAGATCGGATTTTCTTAAATGTTCAACTTGGTTTACGACAGACCTCAAAGGCTGGTATTTATAGGCAAAGCTGAGGGGGGTTTTCAACAGCTTCTTCAAGAATAAAAAAAAATCGGGATTCAAATTTTAACAAAAGAGGGGGAAAAAGTGACGGTTTTCTGAGATGAGATGGTGAAAGGGGTGAAAAATCTCACCTTTTCAGACTGAATGGGAAGGGAAAGAGCTGTTGGGTGTGGAGTACGGTGGTTCTTGCCATTGTTCATCGGATTGAAGCTTCGATTGTCTCCCAGACCGAAGGATTTAAGAATCTTCTCCCCTTACAGCTTTGAAAACGTCTTCAAAAAAGGGAAAAGGTGATGAGTGATGTCGGCGCAGGAGACTGTCCGGTGGCCTGACGGGTACGGTGGTGGCGAGGTGATGGAAGTGACGGGGTGGAGGCGTGGCAGTGTCGAGGTTTGCGCTGGTTGAAGAGAGAAGGGGGGTTCATTTGGTTGGGATGAGAGACTTAGGGATTTTGGTTAGAAGACTTAGTTGGGGATTTAGGTGGTGGCTTAGGGCCGGGTCGGGTCGGCGGGTTTTGGGCTGGGGCGTTTGAGTGTTCGGCCACAGATTTTGTAGAAATGGGAATAGGATTTGGCCCAAATTTTAGGATAGTTGTCTTAATTTCTAATCCCTTCTATTTCAATTAATTAATTAAAATATGCTTCTTTGTCTCAATTAATTCCCCACAAAATGCATACCTATATAAATTATGACACAAGTAATTTAATATACGCATTTAGTTTAAAAATAGAGTAAAAGATGATTAATACGGTAATAAGTAAGATTAAAGGAAAAATGTCAATGCCAATATTGATATACGAATATCAACATTATTATTATTATTATTTTAGTTTATTTTTTTCGAATGATTTTAATTATATAAAAAAGAAAAATGTTTTAGTCCTTTTCAATTATAAAATATGATGTTTGGTCATTTTTTAAGAGACAATAAGAATATTCTTAATTTTAGCGAAATATATCTCGAAAAAATAGTGTAATAATTAGCGAAAATATTCCAAACTCATTTTCGGGGAATTTTCACGACTGAGAAGCATAGTGAAATTAATCAAATAAAAAGGAGGGCCAAAATTGGGTGTCAACAGCTTGTCCCTGATAAATTAGGTACCAACCAAAGGATTAGACAAGCTGGATCTGGTGGGAAAGTAGTGGGGCGTAACAAGAATAAGGGCAGTGCAATTCAGCAACAAATGATTCTACATGATTATGGTTCCAAAAAGAATCAAAATCAAGTTATCATTTCTCAAAGTAATAAAAGAAGCCTACAGGTTGCAATACCAGCTGTGAGAGGTGAGGAAGGGAAAATTGACCTTGATGAGAAATCTACAGCTCAAAACTGTATGAATGTAGCAAGAGAAGGTGATTTGTCACCTAAACATGTAGAAAAAGTGGTTGGAAAGGGTAGGAAGAAGGCTGCAATAGAAAATACTGCATCTCAGGTTCTTGGGGTGCATGCAAGGAGAATTGCATCTAAATCCAACAGCTAGTGATCATGAAAGCACTAATTTAGAATATAAGGTCAGTAAATACAAAAAAAAGCCTTTAAGAGGCTTTTGACAATGCACAATAGACATCATTTCTTTCTTATTAGCTTGATGGAATTTTCCAACAAGCTTATAAGGTGGAATCATATAGGAGAAGGCTTGGACTTCAAACTGTTATCGCTAATGTGTCTGGTAAGATTTCGGCATTTGTGGATGAAGAGTATGAAGCTACAATTCTTATTGATAGCGTGCAACAGCTCACTTTAAAGCTATTTAACTGGGATGTTAATGTAGAGTTGGTTGTTACTCTAGTTTATGCTAAATGCGACAGAACTGAGAGAGTAGAACTGTGGAATTCCTCGTCTTATTTGGCCTCAGACATGACAACACATTGGCTAGTTGGAGGTAATTTTAATGTGATTATTGATGAGAGGGAGAAATATGGTGGTTTGCCAGTATCACTAGCCGAGGTTGAAGACTTTAGACACTGTATTCAGACCTGCAATTTGACAGATTTAGGGTACAAAGGCAGTATTTAGACATAGTGGAATGGGAGAGGTGGTGATGATTGGGTATTCAAAAGACTTGATAGGTGTCTAGGCAGTTTTGAATTACAAGAATTGTATCCAGGCCTGGAGTTGAGTCGTTTGATCAAAAATGGTTCAGATCATTCTCCCATGTTGCTTAATTTCAATAAAAAAGTGCCATAATTCAAGAAGTCATTCAAGTTTCTGAATTTTGGACCAAACATGAATCTTTCATGGATGTGTTTAAGGAAAATTAGAACTTTGAAGTTTAAGGCAATTCTTTCTGGAGATTTTATTTCAGAATGAAGAATATGAGAAAAGTGTTGTCAGCTTGGAGTAAATCTACTTATGGAGAATTTTTTCAGAAAGTAACAAACATGGAGGAGGTTATCAAGGTTCAAGAGGCTATGTTTGAAGCAAATTCTTCATTTGTGAACAGAGAAAAAACTCAATAAGGTTAATGTTGAATATACTTAAGTATTAGCTATTGAGGAAGAATATTGGAAGCAAAAAGCTTGAATGTCTTGGTTCCAAGATGGGGATAAAAACTCCAAATTCTTTCGTGCTCAAGTCAATGGTAGAAGGAAGTTCTTGCAACTTAGAAGAATTCAAAGCAGTGGTGGTGTATAGCCGGAGACTGATCAGGAAATTCTTTGAGGAGGCTATTAGATTCTACCAGGACCAATTTCATGAAACTACTATTTCTACTGAGTTTGATATTCTTCAGCATGTTGATCCTATCATAATTATAGAACAAAACTAGATACTGGTAGCTATGCCTATCATACAAGAGGTGAAAGATGCTTATTTTGGCCTGAATCCTACAAATGTTGGTGGACCTGATGGATATACAGGTTTGTTTTTTCAAACTTTTTGGGAGGTGGTTGGAAATGATATTTTCAGGATGGTACTTTCTTTCTTCCAAGGCAAAGAACTTCCAAGGTATATGACTTATACTAATCTTGTTCTATTGCCAAAGAAGAAGGATGTGCAGACTTTTAGGGACATAAGGCCAATCAGCCTTAGTAATTTCATCAACAAGGTATTCTCAAGGATGATTCATAACAGACTTGCAACTTTAATGCCTGACTTGATTTCTCCAAATCAAGCAAGATTTGTAAAAGGAAGGAGTATAGTTGAGAATATATTGTTGACTCAAGAGATTATTATAGATATGAGGCTAAGAACTAAAAGGAGCAATAAGCAGTTTGTTCCTAATGTAGTTATAAAGTTGGCTATGACTAATGCCTATGATAGGATGTAATGAGGGTTTTTTTACTAGTACTCTGAGGAAAATGGGATTTGGAGAGAAAATCATTGGCCATATATGGGAGTTGGTTGCTAATAATTGGTATTCTGTGTTGATCAATGGTCAACCACATGGATTTTTCCACTCCACTAGAGGTTAAACAAGGTGATCCACTGTCACCTACCTTGTTTATAATAGCTGCAGAAGTTCTTTCAAGAGCCTTGAATTCATTGCATCAAAATCCAGGATTCTGTGGATTTGGTTTGCCAAAATGGAGTCCGAGAATCAATCATTTATGCTATGCAGATGATACCATTATTTTTTCATCAGCCTGTGAGATGTCTTTGACAATGATCATGGAGCTACTTGCAGACTATGAGAAGGCTTCAGGACAATTGATTAATAAGGCAAAAAAGTGCAGTGTACTTGCATGATAGAGTTGATGAGACTGAGTTTCAGAGGGTTGAAAGGATAACTGGTATTAGAAGACAAAATTTTCCTATTATATATATAGGTTTTCCTATTTATTATAATAGGGCTAAGATGTCATTCTATTCAACTTTGATCAAAAGAATAAGGGTCAAGTTGTAAGGATGGAAATGGAAGCTACTCTTTTTGGTGGTAGAGCAGTATTGCTGAAATATGTCTTGCAGGCTATGCCCATGCATTTGTTATCTGCAATATATACTTCATCCTTTGTGATTAAAAAATTACACAAGATTTTTGCTCAATTCTTTTGGAGCAACTCTAATGGAGAATGGAGAAGACATTGGACTAAATGGCACACAATATGCCTACCTCAACAGGAAGGTGGTCTTGGATTTAGATCTTTAAATGACATGTCCTTGGCTTTATTTGCCAAACTCTGGTGGAACTTCAGGACCAAGCCTTCCTTATAGAGTGCATTATGGGAAATAAATACCTCAAGAAGAATAACTCAATGTTGGTTCCTTGGAAACAAGGATCACTAGTTTGGAGGAAAATGTTAGAGGCTAGAGATCATATTGATCATCATATATGGTGGCAGTTAAGGATGGGATCTTCTTTGTTTAGTTTGACAACTAGACTGGTGTTGGTCCCTTGTATTTCATAACTCCACCTAACTTCTATTGCAATGAGGATATTTAGAATATGAGTGATGTTGTAACATAAGAAAAATGGAATGAAACTGCTTTGAGAATCAATTTGCTCGCAGAACTGGCAGATTTCATCACCAATGAGATCAAACCTCTTGCAAGAGAAGGTGAAATTGATAAACCATGGTGGATGCTTGAGATTAATGGGGAATTCACAGTGAAGTTAACATGGGACCTTATTAGAAGTAAGGGTGAGAAGTTGGAGGTGTACAATAAGATTTGGGTGAAAGGACTTCCATTCAAAATAGCATTCACTATATGGAGAGTTTGGCACTTTAAAGTACCTCTGGATGATGTAGTGAAGAGTTGGGTTTATAATCTTCCATCAAAATGTCTGTGTTGTCCTGCTGAGCCTAAAGACCGTTCCATATATTTTCTTAAGGTGTGAGGTTACACAAAGAACTTGGACTTACTTTTCTTCTACTTCAGTAATGCACTTACATCAAGTCATCATGACCTCGTGGAATGCTGATGTTATGCCAAGAATGAAGCAGTTGTTTTATGCAGTCCCTTCTATCATTATATGGCAGTTGTGGAAGAAGAAGAATGGAGATATGCATAATAACAAGGTTTCTAATGCAAGGGTACTATACCAAGCTTCCACTAACATACAGCAGTTAGTGGAAATTAGGAAACCTCGCATAAAAAAAGTACCACATAAATGGGTTGATATTCTGAAAATCTTGGAGCAGTTTAAGTCAAAGCTTCAAGTTACTCAGTTTTTATGGAAACCGCCACCTTATGCATAGTGGAAATGCAATACTGATGGTGCTACTAGGGGCAACCCTGGTAGAAGCAGCTATGCATTTTGTATAAGAGATACTTCAGGTGATTTAATACATGCAGGAGCTAATGAAATGGGAGAAGCTACAAATATAGAATCAGAAGCTTTGGCTCTATTGGAGGCTGCTCAGTATTGTTTGTCTAGGCATAAGTATTCTTTCATACTTGAAATAGACTCAATGATGATGAAGAAGATTTTGGATAGGGAGTGGAGGCCACCATGGAACATTGCTTTTGCAGTATAAAAATTGTTAGATATAGGAGACAGTGCTGAGGTTAAAGTTCTGCATATCATGAGGGAAGGCAATCAACTTGCAAACCATTTGGCTAATGTTGCTCTTGATGTTGGAGATGTGGTAGCAAATTATTTTACAAAACTAGACTCAAAGGGGAGAAGGATTCTTAATAGTGACAAGCTGCGATGTCCCTATTTAAGAATCATGACAAAAAGGAGATATTGATAATGGAGGTTGTTGTAAGGATGGGATCATCATGTCTCATCTTGCTCAAGTCCTTTTGGAGGAGAGTAAGATCGGAATGATTATTACTAATATAGTTTTCTCTTTTGCAGGTTACAACTTGATCAAAGAAGGAATTTGCATGAAGAAAACAATCAGCAATCAGACTTTAAGTGCAGACAACTGTGTCATTGATCTTGTTCATCATGGAAATGACATGACTCGGAGGTGGTGCAATAGAAGTTGTGACAATGTTTCTGTGATCCTAGCACAGGATATGATAAGTAAGTATACAATTCAGTGCAACACAAGGTTTATGGATATACTTTAGGGCTGGAAACCAAGGATCCTACTTTGGCAGGACATGACTTAGTACTGGTTTTTAGCAAGAACTATAGACTTTCAAGGTTTCATTGATCCTATGCATAATGGATATGATATGATACATACTCAAGTGGATACAAGTTACTCAGCTCCAAGTTTCAATAATCAAAATTTGGTGCTTGGTTTCTCCAAAAATCAAACATGATCTATATATTGACAGGTTCTTATGTAGTGGTATTAGCACTATGAGCTTAATCTTCAGAGAATTTGTTAGTACATGGACCATGCTTTGATCAGGGTGAGGAACACACAAGAACCAATTATGCAGAGGTCTATTGTCACGACCCAACTTGAAGGCCATGACGGGTACTTGAAACTAGCCTACCGAGTACCACCTAGCATACTCCTTCTAAGCTTATCTCGATAGACCACATGTCTATCTCGTAATTACATAAATTGAGCGGACACAAATTCTCAAAATGAAACCCTGTTCACATAATAATCATCAACTTCGCCTCGAATATACATGCCCAAGCCCACAAGGCTACAAAATGGTACACAAAATACAAACCGATGAGGCTATGAGACGTCTAACTGTACACACACACACATAGGTATCTACGAGCCTCTATACAGAATACTAGAAGTCATGAAGATGGGACATGACCCCGCCATGCCCAAATATGTACACAAAAGAGAAATACCGATGTACTGCAGCTCCGAAGTAAGTAGAGCGCCCTTGAAAATCCGCTGATGAAGCTCCTGAGGGTCCGATCCATCGCCCTGTCTACCTGCGGGCATGAGTGCAGCATCCACAAGCAAAAGGACGTCAGTACTAATAATGTACTGAGTATGCAAAGCATGAACAACAATGTAATGAAGATATAAGAAGCAGGAGATAAAGAGATAACATGTATATCTAATTGCCCCTTAAGGCGGATATCATGCATGCTTAACTTACCTTTTTAAAAATATCATCCATACATATATATATATATATATATATATATATATATATATATTTATAAATAGTCGATCTATGTATATATATATATATATATATATTTATAAATAGTGCCGAGGAACGTACGACCCGATCCATATATATATATAATAGTGCCAAGGAACGTATGGCCCGATCCATATGTATATATAATAGTGTCAAGGAACATATGGCCCAATCAATATGTATATATAATAGTGCCAAGGAACATATGGCCCGATCAATATGTATATATAACAGTGATAACATGCATGAGAGCCCAAATAAGATGTTGCTACTCTATCGGAGTGACGTAAGGTCGGTAACCCTTCGATTTCTATTATGGAATCATCATCATTGCTATAACCCACCTTGGAAGAACAACTATCATAAGATGGGATCAAAAACAAAGAATACAATAATTAATCATGTGAAAAGCTCAATACATCATGAGAACATTAAGGATTTCCAATCTTTGGCTTTTCTAGAATGGAGACCATTACTATAATCATCATCACTATCTTGTCTCACTTTGAAGAAACGATAACATAAGTTGGGGCCAATTGTCATGCATGTACTCGAGAATTATATAGTAAGCTCAACCATATCATGAGAACATCTAGAACCTTAGGCTTTGGTATCACTAAACATGGAACCATCATAAGAGTCTTGAGAATTAAGGACCTCTAGTATTTCTAGGAGTACAGGTAGCATAGATAGCATATAGGGGATCATAACATAGGAATCATGCCTTTTGAAAGAAAGGGTTAGCTGTACATACCTTCACGTCTTCTTAACGACTAAACGTTTTCCTCCAAAGCGGGCAACTCTACATTCAAGAGAATCCATACTAAAGTTAGGTCATTGAAAACATGCTTAAATTCAACTAGAGCAACTAACGGAATTTGGGCAGCATTTTCCCTATTTCATCAACTTCCACTATTTTACCAAACAGCCCCCGAACAACATTAGCAACATCCATAGTATCATAATCAAGGAATTATATTCAATTCGATCTCAAATTCATCCAGAACCCTCTTTTCAAATTCATCCATAGTCAGTATCTATGGCTTCTCCACTTTAGATTCCCTCCTCAATAAGAGTTACTAAACCTTTATATCAATTAAACATAAGAATAGGATGGAGAACATACCTTGGAGTAGGAGGATTTCACCTTACTCAACTCTCTTTCCAAAATCAATTTCACCACAACCTTGAAAGGAAGCAAGAACCATCACTCTCCATGGATTTACCTTGAGGTCTTGATGTTGATTCACTCTTTAGATGATATGGAAAGGTAAGGAGTTATTAAGAACCTTCAAGAACTCTTTGAAAGACTCTAGAGAAGTGGGGAAATGAGTGTGGAAAGTTGGAAATAAGGTTGGGGTCGTTTGGGATTTAAAAAGATGGCAAAATTACCCCTCCCCCACCCCCGACCCCTTAATATGCGATGAGTATGCGACCTTGCACACTCACTATGCGGCCGCACACTTCTCCCTCCGCCCAAAAAATGATGTTAGGCAGTGAATTCACCCAAAGGTGAATTGGCAACCAGTGTGAGGCTTAGCATACTCAATGTGTGACCGCACACTGCTCCTGCACATCCCGATTTCGTGAAATTGCGTTCTTTTCGACTCGTTTGACCTCCAATCCTTATAGAACCTTCTTCGGACTTGTATAAAACTTCATTAACCATCCAAGGGGCTCTACATGTCTTCCTCAAAGTGATGATAAGCAATGCATAGCTCAAATTATACGAAATTCCCAAAACATGGCTCAACCTTAACCCTTTTCGGACGAACTTACTTCCTTTGCCTCAAATGCCTTTGGAATCTTAAGGTATACTCTTAAAATTATCAAATATCCTTCTTAAACTTATAGGGGCTTCATGCCTACTCCAAGCTTACGTTAGCCTATTCATAATGCGAATCGCACGAAATTTCCAAGGTGTAACATCTATATGGGAAGGCTGATTCAATGGTACACCAAGGGTGCAGACTTGGGACATCATTTGAAATCAGTAATTACAAATGCTAATACTTATGTGATAGACAGACACAAGATATATTGCAGTATACTCTATGTATATTGTGGTATATTAACTGTATATTACATAAGTTTGCAAATAATTGTTAGTCTTAGAGGCCATACAGGATTCAGCAACACAGAGGGGAAGTTCAACTTGCAGGCAGAGACTGAGATACATGAATATACCATTGATATACATCACTCAGAGTGGGTATATGATGCAGAATTTCACATTGATTTAATATGCCCTTGGGGCTGCTGTTTTTCGTCGAGATGCCTACAAGATACAATGGCACGTGGTCCCACATGGAAGTTTTATTTTAGTAGTCTTAATTTTGGCGCTAGATAGCATCATCCTGGAGCATGTTAGATCTAGGATGATCATTAGTTTATTTTCTTGCATTTTACTAGCCAATTTGGCTTCAGATGTAAAGATTCTTTTCTGTTTGCTTTTGGAAAAATTAATAAAACAGCCCTAGGCCCTTAAAAGCCTAGTGGAATTGCTTTAAAAAAAAAACACCCATAAAAGAAGAATCAAACAAAACATGACACCAACATTTCAACTGATTAAATATCAGAAGGAGAAGACAAAAAGTTACAAGAAAAGAAATTATAGAGGGATAGAGAGAGAGAGAGAGAGAGAGAGAGAGAGATAAGTGTTACCTGGCTAAAGAAATTACCTGGACCGGCCATTTTGACAAACATGCTAAATGGAGCCCAAGGGGAAGTAAGAAAGCTAGCAGAGTTATATACATGAATAAATGCTAATTATAGGCAAATAAATGCTAATTATCCCTCTTGCTTTCAGAATGAGGAATAAGCAGTAATTTTTGCTAGTAAGTGGGTAGAAATTTCTTAAACATTTTCAACAATTGAGAGGAGTGGAAAAAGTGTCATTAAGAGAATTAAGAGATATAATTAATAGAATTAAGAGAGCGAATTTTTGATTATTTATTATATAATACATGAATTTTAAAATGAGAAAAAAATTAAAAAAAGAAGAAAAAAGATAAATAGTATTCTAAGCGATAGAGAGGTGCCACATATTGATTCTCCTCCGTGAAGACCTGTCAATTAATTCACTTAAGACGCACGTGATCATTATTTGAATTTTCCCAATCATCCCTTTATTTACAACATTTCCCATATCTTTACACACAGTGGGGGTGAACATCCTTTTGTTTAAACTGAATTATGGAATCGAAATTGATATTCTAGACATCAATTTTGGTTTTACGATATTTGATATAATATTTAGTATGTATTTTGAAAAAAGTTGTTATGAAAAATGGTATTCAATATTTAAGAAAATATATATCAAAATATTAAATTATTTTTAAATATTTAATTACATAAACAATTAATATAGATAATATTTTTTTTACTCTAATATAAGCTTAAAAAAAGTCTAAAATGTAAAATTTAATTAAATAGAAAATATTAAAAACTTATAATATAATTATATATTTAATTAAATCTAACAAATTTTTATAAATCAAAATAATAAAATAGTAGTACTACTAGTCTACTACAAATCAAATCTCATTTAATATCGTGTTACCACAGTGTTGTTTGACATCCAACTTGATTTTGGATTTATTTTTTGTTGTTTGTATTACTGATTTATTTTGGTTAACTCATTTGATATATATATTAAATACAAGATGATTTATGTATTATTTTATGGAGGGGTTAGCTATAGAGGGTTTAGTTATTCAAGTATTAGATATTCCACCTTCTACTATGCATAAAATAATACATAGATTTCCGCATAATTTATACATGTATTAGTTATGCGGGCTTTAAAATTACAAATCAAATACCGTATTAATTTTATATATAAATAATTACCTCCTAACCAACTAACAAATGTGGTATTATTTATACATGATTTAATGGCTGTATAACTCACCTCCAAACCAACTATCAAATGGTCCCATAGAGTTGTGTACATTTTGATTCTAGAGTTATGTACATTTTGATTCTTACTTATTAGATTGAGTAAACTTTAAAGGAATTGATGGCATAAAATTTAATATGGTAATATTTAAGTAATATTTTTCAAAAATCGAAACCAAAGTGACTAAACCCGAATTTTCAATACTGGTCCATGTCAGTCCATAACATAAAAACCCCTAACACACAGACTCAAAAGCCAGTAAGCCACGGAAAGAGAAAAAAAAAAAAATTGAAATGAAAAATTGGCGGGCTCTTGATAGGTAGCTTGGCTTCCCTCCCATTTTCTTGTGCAACAAAATTGTGATTTTCTCTCTGAGGTAAAAATCGAAAAGTTTTACTATGTATAAGGCATGCCAAGCCATATTTGTGTGAGGCATTTGCTTGATTGACAAGTGGATTGATGTAGACCCCACTTTCCAAGCAATCAAAGACCCATGGTCTTCTTTTAGGTGAACAAGACCCCACTTTCCAACCAGTCCTTTCTTTTCTATTTGCAGTTCACTATTGGTTATCCATTTTTTGCAACATCTCTTCTTTAATTTATCTCAGCTCTCTCTCTTTCACTTATATTTTCACAGCTATTTTTTATAGTCCTATTAAAAAGATGGATCAATACCATTATTATTTATTTCTCTACCCTTGTTATTCATATACTCATCTGTGTTGTTACGATTCATTTGGTTGGCTCTTTCTTTTGCAATTAATCATTGTATATGGAAAAACCAAATCAATAAAAAAAAAAATATATCGTTTTACCTGGAAAAAAAATTAAAATCTGTGAAAGTTCTCATTTCACATCTCAAAAATTGAACTCAAAAGATAAATCTTGAATAAGAAACTCACGAAATTTATATTTGCAGTAATCATCGGATAGACACCAAAGCAACGAGAAAACTAACAAATATGAAAAGGAAAAAATTGCTCAGTAAATTCTTCTTCTAATCACTAATAGTTTCACCAAAATATCTCCTCCTTATCCATGAGCAAGTGAAAGCACACCTGTAAATACTCTAAAACCTCTATTGTGATTGTCTAGCTTCAATCTTCTTCTATTTTTTTTTTTAAAAAAAAAAAAAAAAATTTGAAATTCTCTAGCAGTGTTGAGCTTATTTGTTAAAATTCTTTTAGTTATGGAGTCTAAGAATCTATATATATAAAAAAGGAGAGGTACAAGCAATGAGGTTAAGCCAAGTGGCAAGCTAATAATAAGCCACTTGGCTACTTTAAGACAACTTTTTTCTTTGTTGTAATAACATATAATATAAACTAAAATTTAGAAGATTTGAAATTTGGAATTGGAAGATAAAATCTTTTAAATTAAATTTAAATTTAATGATAAAAGAATCCATATCCATTAGATTTGAAATTGATATCTCTTAGTTGCGGTAAGTTATCAACCTTAGCTTCATTAATTATTATTTTTTATAAAATTAAGCTTATCATGAAAAGATAAAACATGTACTTTTCGGATAAATAAAATTTAAATTGAGAAACAACTTGATATATAACAGAATTAATTAAATTTTCTCTTTTTATAAATATAATAAAAACACCTTTTGGGTACATGTTTTATCTTTCCATGATAATTGAAAATTTTCAATTTTGAACTTAAAGTTAATTATTTGAAAACAAATATTATATGTAAGATCCACTAGATAATAATCATAAAAGTGATTATAGTAATTATCTACATAAAACTCACGTGACATTCAAGACTAATAATCATAATCCGAAATGTAACTAAAATATATGTTGCATTTTTTTTTTTTTGGGGATAATTGTTATGATATTGTTGGG
The DNA here is from genome assembly GCF_029784015.1 of Lycium ferocissimum. NCBI lineage: Eukaryota > Viridiplantae > Streptophyta > Magnoliopsida > Solanales > Solanaceae > Lycium > Lycium ferocissimum. The sequence continues at coordinate 10,877,502 of NC_081346.1, read as the reverse complement.
AAAAAATAATTAATGATAAGCCAAGTGATAAGCTAATACAAGGTCATTTAGCAATTTTCGGACAAGGTTTCATATTTTATGTAACAATATTTAATATAAATTGAAATATAAGTTTTTTAATTTGATTTACCATGTAACTTTTATAAAGTTTTTTAATTGAAAGATAAAATATTGACTTTAAAGATAAAGTTTAATTTTTGACATTATTTTTTGTCAAATCATTATTTAATATGTATGTGTGTGTGTGTGTGTGTGTGTGTGTATATATATATAACTTGCAATGTGATCTTTGACAAGCTAATGCAAGGTCATTTAGCAATTTTCGGACAAGGTTTAATATTTATGTAACAAAATATAAGTTGAAATATAAGATTTTTAATTTGATTTACCATGTAACTTTTTTTAAAAAGGATAAAGTTTTTTAATTGAAAGATAAAATATTGACTTTAAAGATAAAGTTCAATTTTTGAATTAATTTGATTTGCTTCTCAATAGATAAGTCCGTGCTTGAACTGAGAGTTTGATTTTCATTATTTAATTTTGTTTTCCTCGGTCAAAGTAAGTTGCTTGGTAGGGATAGAGAATGTATATGAGTTTGTTGCAATCTTGGAAGCTAATTATAAAATTCAAAATCATTTGAAGAAAGATCGCTTCAGAATCAATTTTTTAAAAAACAATTACTGGATAAAGCTTTGAGTGGGTGAAGTGATAAACTTATGGTTAATTTAAATTGTCAGATAAAATGTTTGTATTTAAATTGAATTATTTTTTTGAATTTGAACCTATGTCTTCTATATTTATTATCTACATCTCTATTTCGTTCCCCTATTTAATCCCTTCAAATCCAAAGCTGGAGCCAACATTCGCCAGCATTTTCCTTCTTCTTTCTTTTGTGATGTTCTTTCAATGCTTCATATTCTTACTTTTGTTTTTTATTTAATGTGTTACTATCTCTTTCCTCATTATTCACGTTATTAACTACGTTACTTTCTGTTAATTCATTATCGTCATGTTTTTTACTGATGCAGTTCAACTTTTTCATATCATTTTTCATATTGCTTTCTTTCACTTGATTTATTTGTTGTCGGATGTCTCAACAATTCTAAACTATTTCTTGTCTTTTGTGGTGCAGTTTTACTTATTTATATCATTTTGGAGATCTCTTTCAAATCAAAATTGTAAGCAGTATCAATTTCTTGACAGTTCTTCATATTTGGAGTACATGTATAATGTATGTTATCCTCAAAATTTTAATTATTTTGATATAATGGTAATACATGGCTACGTCGTTACCTTTAATTGAAAAGAATTTTCAAATAGTCAATCCATTACAGTTGATGCAGATTACTATGCGATTGATTGATTTAAAGCAAGGTTATTCAAGTTCATAATTGGTAAGATCAATTCTACTGCTCACTTTAAGACTAGGAATGATGGTGAAAAACTTGAAATTGATTTTTTTTTTTTTTTTTGTGTGTGTGTGTGTGTGTGTGTAAGAATTGAAAATAACTAGTGAAAGAAGAAGGAAAAATAACTCACATGTAAAACGTTTCCTCCCTTTTTAATTAACGGAAAGTAAAAGAAAAAGTGATTAGCGAAAGTAATTTTTTATCCAAATCAACTGTAGTTAAATGAAGTTTTATATTGCCGAATAAAAGCTAATATAGTGGTAATATTAATTAGATGTGGTGCATCTAATTAAACTTGAAGAGGAAGTACATTGGCACCAAGAAGAGTAATATGCCAAAAACACTTCCTGTTCAGAGAAAAGCAGATAAAGGCATTAAAAAGATCTATAATAACCAACTCAAAGAAAATTAATTAAAATAAACACATGATAGTTGGAAAATGAAACTAAAGTCCTACAAAAATACCAAAGGTCATTGTATGTAGTATTTTCTCATATTCACAAGAGTCTAGACTACTTACACTGTTACACAATTTACTTATGAAATGCTTTTACCAGAATATACATATCCTTTTTCTAGGTCCTCAACTCTGTTTTGTATTTGCTTTATGATAACCTAATGACTTCTTATAAAATTCAGTTCTTGGACTTGAAATTTTTATATCTTCTGTTTTATCTAACACGATATGGTCAAGCTATTCGAAAATAATTGAAACCAGAGCATTCACAATTATGTCACGAATTGAAGATGTCCCACAAGCAGATATTCATGCTCAAACTTCTTCCAATGGAGAAGTAAAGAGATTCAACGCGAAAATTGGTGAGGATCGTATCACCATCTGGAACATTTCCGAATTTGAATTAAAAAATAAACATGCTACAATCGTTTGTAATAACTCTAAATGGAGTTAACTTTTAAAGTATGGTTAGGTTTGAACTTAAAGTGAAAAATAAAAAATTTAAGTTGATTGTGATTAAATTTTGAATTTGAATTGAAAAATAAACATATCCTTCCACAAATAAAATATTAATGAGTTATAATTAGCATAAAGGATAAGGAAAAATAACTAACTGAAGCAATCTTTGGTCCCAATCCATTATAGTTCAAATGAACTTTTACATCGTCAAATAGCACATTAAAGAACTAAAAATATCAAAAAGAATCATGTAGGTAACTTTCATAGTTGTAATTAAAACTCGAAAATTTTAAATTGAAAATACTAGAGAAAGAAATGTGATCATGTAATCCAAATATTACAGTTATTAAAAATGTTGGTAGTGTTTACAACATATAATCAAAGAAACTATTTTAGACAACATAAAAGTACAATTTAGAAGAAAATGTGACATTATTTGAATTACAAGTATAACGTGCATGAAGTATTAATAGTCTCTCATTATTTAAGCACTTGAATATATTAACCGTACTACAAAAGAGAACAAAACTTACGTGAATTTCAGAGGGGTTGGGGGGGGGGGGGTGACGTGACTTTTGAAAATTCTACAGGAATAGTTTGTTTCAATATTCCGCTTAATATTTGACATATTTGCTCTTCAAATGCTTCTATTTTTGAACTTTTATGTCAAACGGTAGTTTTTATAATCTATTATTTATTTAAATTTATTTTTCATTTATATGCACAAGCATAGATTTAAAGGAAATTTCAGAAATGTACAATTCAGCGACTTACATTGCAAAATATAGCTCAAAACCTATATTATAAAAATATAACCCAAAAACACTTTTATACAATGTATACACATATAGTTTTCAGGTACATTATGTATATATGTGTATGGAAGTGTATAATGTGTAGATATATTTCCTAAAGATATAATTATACTTTATACACGAAAATACACACTTATACACATTTATACACAATCATACAATATTGTATAAGTGGGTATAAACATAGATCTGGACTGATTTTAATAAGAATTGCACTTTTTACACAAGACAGATACATTATGTATATAGGTGTATAAAAATATATAATAGTGTATAAGAGAATGTGTATACGAGTGTATACACACCTCTTTTATTATACAATATTATACACTATTATATAGAAAAGCGGAGCGTTGAAATCTTGACGGCCAATGAGTAACATCTCGGAGACACCGAAAGCGGTGGCGCTACGAGTTAGGATTCCGACGTTGTGTCTCTTTGCTTATGTATAAGCACGAAGCTCTCTGATTTCTTCTCATTTTCCATCTCCGTTGCCGGAAAACACTAACAAGTGAGGTGGTTGCTACCCGTTGCCACCGTTGTGCGGTTGAATTGGGAAGTTTTTTTACGGCGGCAGGGGTTTTCTCGGGAAGTGAATTGGGCCGATGGAGGATCCTGGAGCAAATCTGATAATTTAATGGACGGAGAGAGAGAGAGAGAGAGAGAGAGAGAGAGAGAGAGAGAGAGAGAGAGAGAGAGAGGAAGCGGGTCATTTTTTGTAAGATTTAAAAAGGTGGGTCAATTTTAATAGATTGTTCCTAATTAACATATAGTGTAGATTATTCCTAGATTTAATGTATCTTTTCAAACCATTATATCAACTATAGTAATAAATGAGTGATGTTCTTAAAAACATTAATTAATGCAAAAACGTGGCGCTTCTTATAGATTCTAGGTAAAAATGTTAAATGGAGAAAATTAATAAAAATACTTAGGAAAAAAATGTACAACGAGAGTTTGGAGTGTTGGGGGTGTGGCGGGGCGGGGGGGGGGGTTGGTAGATATAGATGAGGTTATTTATCTTTTTAAATTGATTTTAAGAATATAATAAAATAATTAAACAATACACAAAATATTATTTATAAATTTGAAAAATTGAATAGTTGTAAACAATAGAATAAAAATTCAAAAATTAAAATTTGAGTAAGAAAAATTATATTAATAAAGAGAACATTGGGTAAGTATATTGAGCCAATTGATAAAGCTAATACAAACTCATATTAATAATTTTAAATAGTGAACAATGTAATAATGAAATATATAAAGCATAAAAATGATTTGATAATTATATAATTCATTGTCTTTAGTTTCATGTAGGTTTGGTTATTGGTAGTGTGTGTGTGTGGGGGGGGGGGGGTGTTGCATACGTTTTATTGAGAACTAATATAATCATTGAACTTTTTAAGGCATTATGATTCAATATTCTCAAACAAGACATATCAAATCGTGATATGATTAGAATAAAATTTTAATATTGTTAAGTCGCATATTTTCAGTGTACCAAAAAAAAACATAAATAAGGAAAATAGACTGCAACCTTTATAGGGTCAATCTTTTAAGGAATAAATTTCATGAATGATCATATAACTTTGCATTTTTTTCACCAAAGTCACATAATTATATTTTTTAGCAAACAAATTCACCTTTCTATACAAAAGTCACAATTGCCCGAAAACTCAACTTTTCGATGCGTGATAATTTTTTACTTCTATATTTTAACTATTTTTTTATTTTTAATCTAACAAATACAGATCCAATTAAAAGAGGACTGATCTGGTCCAATTTTTTGGTCTTCAATGAGTGATGATCCATAAAAAAAAATTGTAATTATATAACCATTTATAAAACTTACCCGTTTTTTAGAAATAGTACAAGAAAACTAAAAAAAACTGGATTAACATTGCTCCATTTATCTCTATTTGATTTTTGATGAATGAAAAACAAAACTACAAATATAGAAGGGGAGACAAAATATACAAGATGAAAAGGGGTGTGGAGAAAAAGAAAAGAACGCAACAGAAGAAACTCACAACGGAAATTTGAGGAAATGAAGCTGAAGGAGAGAGACTACTGACAAGAGGGGCCCACAAAACACTTGTCAAAAAAAAAGGTACCCTCACACAGACTTGGCGCGCCTCACCCAAAATAAAACTTTTCAATAAATCTCCCTTCTCTGAAGTCTCAATTGCTTCTCCCATTGAAACAAAGCAATTGTTCCTGTACATTGATATTCAACTCTCAAGTCATATCTTAGGTATCTCGAACATCATATTATATTAATTGATCGAACTGTGAATCGATCGGTTTTCTATTGTATATTTCAAATATTTATAGTTTTTATTGTATATATCAATACCGAATCATAATGTTCTATTAAATTTAATTTTCAGTGTTTTATTGTATATATATTAAATACAGAACCATAACTGTTCGATTCAGTTTGATTTTGGTCTTTTATTGTACATTTCGAATATCGAACCATGATTTCGTTCTTTTATTGTACATTCGGGTTGATTTCGATTTTTCATTTTATATATCGAATACGGAACCATAATGGTTCGATTCAGTTTGATTTTCGGTTTGTTATTACATATATCGAATACTAAACCATAATGTTCGATTCAATTTGATTTTCGAATTTTTATTATATATATATCGAATACGGAACCATAATGGTTCGGTTCGGTTTGATTTTCAGTTTTTTATTGTATATATTGAATACCGAACCCTAATTGTTCGATTTGGTTTGATTTTCGGATTTTTATTGTATAAATTGCATACCGAACCATAATTGTTCGATTCACTTTGATTTTTGCTTGTTTAGTTCTTCGGTGTGGGCTTGATATGTACAGCTATTTTCAATTTGGAACTGACGCTTGAAAAACTAAATAAAACGTTAAAATAAATTGAGTCAAAATTTGATTCTAATACTTAAACATTGACAGATTCCAATGTTCATTGTTTCATGTTTCTCTTTAATGGTGAATGATTCACCAACAATTGTTTTTTGTAAATGTCTGGTTCGGTGGATTTGAACAAGTGGATAAGCAATAAAAGGAGGAACTGGAGCATCTTAAGCATTCTGGAGCACGGGGGTGCTCAAAATTAGTCTTTTTTTTTTTTTTTTTTTTTTGGCGAAAAGGATGCTAATATTAATATAAAAACACACATTACATTGTAGGGCCCTGACCCTGACGTTCAATTACAGACGGTAAGTGAGGCAAAGTACATGCTGTCTACATGGAGATTAGCATTACAAAAGTGGTAAAAATAGTAGAGTGAGTGGGATATAGTAGTAGAGGTTCCCATTTCTTCACTGTGATTACAAAACTGCTGCTTTAAAACTCGCCGCATAGGTGTCTTTCTCTCCTTGTTGAGATGAAGCCTTGTCAAAAAGCGATCTTGGTGCAAAAGTTACAGTATCTGGGGCAGTCATTCCATACTTAGCTAGATCATTGTTTTGAGATTGCGGATTAAGTGCCTGCAGTCGGAAATAACATGTGTATGAGAATCAGATTATATATTAGTATATTGATAACTTCTGAGAATCTGTCTCCACCAACGTTGGTTGCAAACCAAGGGCATAAAAAAGTTTTAATCCTTACAGAAAAGCCATTAGTTCAACAATAGTTATATAGCAGCTTTTGGCATACGAGAAACAAAACCTATAATCCAGCTTCCAGCTGAATCTCGCACTATTCCTCTCTCTTCAGTATATAAGGCTGCCCCATCAATTTTTCGTTTAAATAGGCCAGAAGCTAGTGGGTTCCATTTGAGGTACAGAAGCAAGTCGAGCTTTTTGCAAGTGTATGAGCTCCTAGTAGAAAAATTCCAAAGGTTGATTGAGGATGTGTGTTGGACTAGCAGCACTGTTTTGGTTATCAAAAAAGTTTCTGTTTCGGGTGGTACAAATATTCCGAAGGCAAAATGGAAGGACCTTGGCTGGGATATCAGCATGAAAAATTACTAGTGCAAAACTAATAATAGCTCCAAGACAGACACAGTGTCGTTGTGTGTGGATTTGTGATGCAATGCATTATATAAAATCTGCCATTCCAAAAGCATTCCAAAACAGTCCGTTGATGGATGAAACCATTCAACTCTATCAAATGCCTTTTCAAGATCCAAATCTATCAGGATGGGCTCATATTTCACTTGATGATCACAAAAAAAATACACAATATTTTTTGCTATACAATTACATGATTCTTTGCCTTTTCTCCAAATAAATTTCAGCTCCTTTTAATCTTTCTTCAAGGATATCACGTGTATGGTGCATGTTGTCATGTTTTGGACGCTTTCACATTTATACCAAAATGATACATGACGTCTCGAAGGAAAGCAGATAATCAGTTACTATTCAATTTTAACTCAATGTAGGTACAGGGCACTCATCCATGGATCACTATCACGAAGATGGGTTTAGCAGGTAAGTTTTTGAAAGTTCGTTATAGTATAATCTATTTTGGTTTTCTTTTCACCTCTGTTATATCTTATGTTAGTAATATTTTTTCAGCCTTAATGAATTCATGAGGGATGTTAACCTTGGATCAGTTAGTTTAAGAGGATATTTGGCAGCGTACAACTACTCCATCACTGACCTAATAGATGATGAAGAGTGCATAGAGTTTGATGGAGACGTAAATTTCTTTCGTTGTTGTAAATTCAATAGAATTCAATTTGTTAAATTAGGTACTAATGGAAAATTTGCATTGTAGGTACGAGACTATCACTTGACTGATGGAGTGGACTTCATCAGAACAAGAGGAAGGTCATCACTCCATATACTTTCTTGAAATTATTGTTTGAAAATGCTTTTGTTATTGTTTTTTGAGGAAGGTAACAGTTAAACACTTTGTTACAAGTTAATATATTATTTAACTTCTTTGAAATTTGTTTTCAGCCGGAAAAAGCTTGTTTATCTACTCAAGGCTATGCAAACCATGTATAACATCAGGTTAGTAAAAGAAAATAGAGAAATTAGATATTGAAAGTAAGGTAAATGCTCAGTGATTACTTCCTGATGCTACATTCAGAAAATGTTGCATAATCTCGTGCTATATAGTACAACCTTTGTAGTGGAGGTTGATTTTCGTGGCACTTGACTGCATATCTCTCTCTAGGTAGTTCTTTTGACAAAAGATAACCAACACAGCCCAAGTTGCGGTCTTACCACTAAATCAAAGCCTTGGGGGCCTGGATGTTGGTATCTTCTGTAAACAAGAGTTGCTCCTCTTCAAAGGAAGCCTTGTAGTAAATGATGTTACAGCTTAGCAGCAGTAACAATATACTCTACTTGCAAAGCAGGCTCAAATCAGAGCTGAAGGGATCAAGAAGAAAAAACTTTTCTTGTGACTCTAATTTTCGTTTGGGACAGATCCCAAAGAAGACAGAACTAAAATTTAAAACTGCAAGTATATTTAATTGGTTAGCAAGTTGCATAAAGAGTTAGCTATTGTTGTAGGTAAATTAACAAGTCTTTGCAGTGAGAAGGAAAGTGAGAACAAAGAAAAGGGGGAAAAAGGGGGGAAAAGGAGGAGGTTGTCCTGTGAAGTGTTCAGGCTTTATTTGAAAGGAAGAAAAGAGTAAAAAGGGAACAATCTGGAGAATTTGCAGAATAGAGTTAAATGCATTATATTCCTCAAAGGTGCATCGTGAAGGTGACATTTTGATTTTGACAATTACCAATACAAGTCCACCTCGAAAGAGTTTAATTTGATATGCAGTAACAGGTAAAAGGTTACAAAAAACACATACATTAGGGGTGGAAATCGCAAAATGTCTACCTCGGAAAAAGTTACTTCACAACCTTCTGTCCATATCTTCTGCATCTATAGCCATCTTCAAGATTTGTCAATCTCAATCTTTGACATAAATACAGATCGCGGTTCCTTTTGCTTCTTTTCTCCTTTCTTCTTGGCTAGTTTGATCCAGCAATAATAATTCACAAACTTTGTAAACAAGAAGTTCCTTACCATTATGCATGTACAAGATTTCTAAATGAGTTAATAGCAATTTCTAAATCTTTTGGTTTACTAGAGGGGAAGGGGCTCACCGATACTTCAGGAAAGTTGATTATGAAAAATTCGATTTGGACTTCTCTACTAAGATGAGCGCAGCTGATCGGGTTAGTTCCTATATCTATCTTCTCTATCTGTTACAATTTAGAATTGAGCTTGATGATGTGTTTTTACATCACAGCAAGGGGTTTGGGACCGTGCCTACTGGGGGCAGAGTTTTCGCACATCAGTGGGTGTTGCTTTGGGTCAGGTTAGTTTGTTTTAATTTTTGTTTTTTCACTTCACCATAATCAAAAATACAGGAACAAAGACAATTGAAGTGTTAACTTCATAAATGCAGGTAATAGATGCAGTGAACAACTGTGAGATATACGAGTACATCCAATATCCAAACCCGTTCCTTGATAATGATGACAGGAGGTAACTATCAATAGCAACAGTCACACTACTCCAATAAAAATAAAAATAAAATCAAAATAATGAAAGTCAAATACTCTTTTTCAAATTCTACATTACATAGTCTTTTTCTACGAGATGCTGGGAATCCCTTGTACCACATAGCATGTAGATTTTGAAGAAGACTATAAATAAGACAAAGGCGTTTTTGAGGTGGTTTGGGCATAAAGAATTTGAGGCTTCACACAATAAGTCTTTTACAGAAGTGGCTTTGGAGATTTAACATAGAGGATAGGGCGCTCTGGATAATGCTCATAGCTCAAAAGTAAGGGATGATGAATCAGGGGATTACACAGGAGGTTGACAGTCCCTATGGTAGTAGTGTCTGGAAAACTATTAGGAATCAATGGCAGGAGTTCTGGGGCAAGGTGGAGATTTCTGTGGGTGATGGAAGAAAGATTGTTTTTTGGGAAGATCATTGGACTGGCCAGAATAGTTTAAAAGTTACTTATCCTATTTTGTACTCAACATGTCTTCAAAGTAATGCTAGTATTAATGAAATGTGGAACCAGCAAGGGCGGAATCTAAATTTAAGGAGAGCACTTAATGATTGGGAAGTTGGGAGTGCTGCTACAATGATACAGCTTGCTGGAAACTTTTAGTGATATAACTGAGAGATCAGATAGTCTTAGATGGAAATTGAATAGCAAGGGCCTCTTCTTAGTTAAATCTGTTTATTGGCATCTGAATGAAAAGAAGTCAAATTAATGTGAACTGGCCAGGGAAGGAGGTTTGGAGAGTAAAAATACCTATTAAGGTTTTGTTGGGGGTATTACATAACTATTAGTGCCATACAATATACATTAGTCTTCTCAGGCTCAATTAGGACATACAATGCAAATGCTAATCGTGTTTTTTGGTTTTTCTAAACAGTACTTATCTAAACAGTAGTCACTACTTTTTCCTCAATCAAAGGCTGAAACGGATTGTCATCTTCAAATATGGCACTGTGAGGTAAGAACTTTGCTGGCACATGGTTTAACATTAGTTTAGAATTTTACTTGTTATGTTATTATATAATTTGCTATTTTTTTTAGATTAAAAAAAAAATTTTAGTTGATAAATTATATAATTTGCTATTTGTGACAGCCATCGAGACTACTATGATCACAACAGCAGTGGAAGCTCAGACCAGTGATGTTGTATTGTTATTGCTGCTAAGCTGTAAGGAAGAGGAAGAGGGTGTTGACCTGGGCGTGGTTAGGCTTATTTGAAAGGAAGAAAAGGGGAACAATGTGGAGAGTTTGCAGAATAGAGTTTAATGTGTATTCTATTGCTGGTTTTCTCTCTCTTGGAGAATTTGTAGAGACACTTAACGTTGCATTACAAATTCAGTTAGCAGGTTTGGAGTATGTTCATGAACATACTTGAACATGCTTGAACATACATTTACTGGAGGAAAAAAAAAAGGTAAAAGTTTTGTGAATAAAAAAATCACTTAAAAAACTGGTCAAAACCATTTTTTCAAACTTGAAACTCATCTTCAAATTCTTTTTCAAAAAATCAGTCCAAAGGTATAACCATACGGGAGATTAAGTAGCTGTTTGGACATAAAAATATAATCTTTGAAAACGGTATTTCAAAATTGAATTTGTGCTTGAACATACATTTACTGGAGGAAAAAAAAAAGGTAAAAGTTTTGTGAATAATAAAATCACTTAAAAACTGGTCAGAACCATTTTTTCAAACTTGAAACTCATCTTCAAATTCTTTTTCAAAAAATCAGTCCAAAGGTATAACCATACGTTGTTTTGATTTTTATTTTTTTAATTGAAAAAAAAAAGTAAAAAAATGTTGGCAAACAAGCTCTAAGATTTATGTTTAAAACCACACAAAAAAAAAACCCTCGGTGATTTTTTCCATTTGTCTAAGTCAAGCAGAATCTCAGGTGATTTTTTTCCATTTCCATTTGTCCATTTGCTTGGACATACATTTACTTGAAGAAAAAAAAAAGTGAAAGTTTTGTGAATAAAAAAAATCACTTAAAAAACAGGTCAAAACCAGTTTTTCAATCTTGAAACTCATCTTCAAATGTTTTATCAAAAAATCAGTCTAATGGTATAACCATACGTTGTTTTGAATTTTTATTTTTTTTAAATTAAGAAAAATTATTGACAAACAAGCTGTAAGATTCAAGTTTCAAACCACACAAAAAAAAAAAAAAAAAAAAATTTAGGTGATTTTTTCCCTTTGTCTAAGTCAAGTAGAATTGTCCAGTAAATGTATTGGTGGACATTGGGAAGTAGCAAATACTCGACGAAGTAATTGAGATGTGCACAAGTTAGCTCATACATTACCATTATAAGGAGAAAAAAAAAATATTAAGGACATAGGATAGCAGCAGTAAAATCATCTACTTGCTACTTAGAAAATTTAAGGCTTATATCAGCATACCTGCCAACCAGCTTCAATGGTATTAAGATCATTGCCAAAGGTGCCAGAGATGACCCATAGGTGTCACATACTGAATTCATATTGGTCTGTAAATCTTGGTCTCCATACACTAATGCTTGCCTTTTCTCCATAATATTGATCTCCAATCGCGAAAGCTACCGCATGCTGCCAATCACCAGACATATTTTAGAAACATTGTACACTCCTCTGTATGTACATTAAAATTGTAATGTCTGTTGCATCTTGAAGGTGATACTCTGACTGTCATTTGACTATGTTAAAGTTTTATAAAATGAATTTTTACATGCTAAGTGAAAGCAAAATTGATGTGCATATACTAATTAAGTACCTCATGATCATTACTCAATGTGTCGTGCCTCACACCTCTTCTAATTTTTCTACCAAATCTTCTAGCTCATAACATCTTTCTCGGTTGTTCTTCTAATTGGAACAGTTCCTTCAGGACAAGATTCTCCTGAAACTGTCCAAAGCTGGAACACATCAAATTAATGCCAGCTTTGTTCAGTTTCTGAAGAAAAGATAATCACTATATTCAAGCAAAAGGTTCATAAGTAAGCATTTTATAGCAACTTTACTTACCACCCAAGATAAATATACCCATTGAACCAGTTATGATTTATCGATACGGTATCCTCCTGCAATTCATGTAACATATTTAGATTTAGCCGAAAACAACCCACAGATCCTCAAAAAAAATACGAGAAAGCTGTATCTCAAATGCATTTTCTGCTTAATTACATGCGAAGATGGATCTTCTTCCTTCCAACAACCATATACGGACAATTAAAAAGATCCTTCTTTTCCCACAATCTGCTGTCAATTGTTATCATACACATATTTAAAACAAGCATTGACAGAAGATCCCCTTACCAAATTATATAAAAAAAACCATCCATCTTAAACAGTTATGTCCAGCATATTTGGAAGATATTTAATTAGAAACCAAGCAATTCATTCTCATCTATCTGTGATGGAAAAAACTAGGACGGTAACCAACTTGCTATTAGATCCCTTTCTGGAAATCACGACTAAAACCTTCCAAGAGAACGAATTACCTGTACTTGTTTCAATTTTAGCATTATAACGCCATAAGAAATATGTCGAGCTCTATACAAAGCAGTGTAGTAAAAGAATGAAATTAGGATCTAATACAAGGTAAGCTCATGTTTTTCAGATGAATGAAAAGCTGTACATAATTTATACTTTATGAAAAACACAGGCCATAACAAATAAGAGACAATCATGCATATGATTAAAGTGACAATAACAGATTATGAACTTGATGATACCATCCACTGGGCACGAAGATTACTTCATTTTCCTCCTGGTGCACCCCCACCAGCTAGCCTGAACTCACAATGGAAATCAAAAACTAAATACTGCTAAAAAACTGAGAGAACATTTTTGAATCCCAGGAAATAATTGCCACAGAGACATACTTCATGGAAAAAGTAACAAGTAAATTACCTTGTCAAATCCAGGAAATTTTGATTGAGAAACATCAGCAAAGATATTATCCACGGAACTTTTCATATTCCTGAGTCAAAAAAGAGTGTGAACTGACAGAAAACAGTATGCATCATTTTTCCCTGTTTCAGTACATTTACTTAGAGCAATACAAGGAAGCTTTTGCATCTTTTCACCAATCATAACTGGCATCACAAGTTAATAGTTATCAACAACCATATGAAAGGGAAAGGGAAAGGGAATTCACATAAAAGTTGTCACACAAATGTGAAGAATTTGAACTTCACATCATTTTGTTAATGCATTGATCTAAGAAACTGATAGTTACTCACACGTGTTGGATGCTTCTCTTTTAATATTCTGCCATCTATAGGAGACTGTGAATTTTGGAAGACCGTCATAAAAACAATATGTTCGTGTTGATATGACGCATCTGTTCGGAGCTGGAAATTAGAACTTTCAGAGTGCAGTCTCAGTCACTCAAAAACACTTTTTTCCAAACATTCATAGTCTCAACTCAATCTCATTTCCAAAGTCTAAGAAAAAATGTTGGTGGGAAAAGAAAGGGTCTGAAGAAAGTCAATAGAAAACAAAACATGTACTACACCTGTCAAAAACCAAGTAATGTTGACTTGGAGACAGAAAATACCACAGTTTTTTCCCACAGACATTCGCAGACCAACTGTATGACCAGAATACATCAGCATGAAGAGGTGTCCATGTTCCTGCATTCATTTTTGAAGTTTAAACACTTCCCATAAGTATTTGGTTCAAAAACAAACTACTTTATAGCCAGAGCCATGGAAATAACAACCGTGTCTTACAAGAAAGAATTTACCGCGACTGTGGTCAGACCTTTCGATCCCATGTATACAAAACGATAGTTAGAGCAATTTATTTCGTCTAACTCTGTTTAAACCTAAAGAGTGAAAAAAATTAAAGCAAAGTACCAATAGCTTCATTCCTTTGAGTTGAGGATGGTCAAAAGCTGGTTGAAGATGAGATAAAACACAATGTATTAGATCCCCATCTGGACTCTGCATCAAGAAAATGATCTTTTTTGTAAAACACAACTCAGCGTGCAATCTTGAAAAAAAAAAAAAAAACCATAAAGGTGCAATCTTGACAAGAAACAGATAAAGAATGAAAATGTCTGAGTTAACAGTACCAAATGAAGGAAAAGGAAGTTTTTGCAAGATCTGTTTTGACTAAAGAGAGAAATTAAAGGATTGATGTTTTATTAAATACCAATGGTTTCATTCCTTTGAACTAAGAATGGTCAAAAGCTGGAAGATGAAACAGGACCCAATAGATCCAAATCTGGATTTTACATCAAAAAAGAAAGCAGATCTGAAGGGGCAACAGTGGACGGTTCTCGTTTTCTTGACGGTGGAGAAGGTTTGAAACACTTGACCTAACCAAAGATTCTCTCTCTCTTTTTTTTTTTTTTTTTTTTTTTAAAGAAAAAAAAAATACAATGAAAAATATACTCCTGGGTATCTGCCAGACTGCCCTCATTAAAAGCACGTCTCTTTTTGGGGTTTTTTTTCAGTAATCTTATTTTGGGTCTGAGCAATAAAATTAGTGAATTAACCTAGGCTTCACTCGATCAAATATTTCGTTTTGTAGATTTTGGTGATACAAATAAAATTTGTTACTACACCAAACATCGAAAAATTATAGCATATTAGGAAATAAGAAAAAGTATGAAAAATAGAATTAAAAAACAAACATCAATGAAGAGAGCATTGCATAACTATTTTATAGAGATATTGAGGATTAGCCGGAAGAAAAACAAAAGTTATAAGATATGGACATAAAATAGTGGAGATTATTCAAGAAAGGATTATACACATCCACACATTGATATTTCCACAACACTTTCGTCTTCCTTTCATATCTAAATGTTGTTCACCTATACTAATATTAGTACTGTATCGTAAATAAGAGCAAAAATCCAAAATAATTCACTATATTTTTGAATTTGAGTCAAAGTGTTGATCAGCAACGGCAACTTTTTGTAGGTGAACCTGGACTTCTTTAAGTACCTGATTGGTCTGATCCTCAACTTCATGGTACCTGATTAAAAATCGATCCTCAACTTAAAAAAAAGCGTGTACTTCATTTAAAACTCTTTCGATTGTAATGATCCTCAGCTTCAGGATCTTGTTTATTAGTTTGATCAACAAAAGGCAATTCTATAGGGTCATCATGATCACTTCCTACAATAGTAGCAGTGTGATTGGATGGATTATGCATAGTATCTCCTCTTGGATTATCAAGAACCTCATATGATGGTACAGAATGAAGGAACATGTCATTTTGTAAGGGATAAGGGTCACTTCTATAAGGAAATGTGAACTCCCTAAATGTGACATCCCTATTAATGAAAATGGACTTGGAATCCATATCATACAATCTATAACCTTTTTGTGTCTCTGAATATCCTATGAGAATTGCTCTTCTAACTCTCTCTGCAAACTTGTCACCTTAGAGCCCGTTTGGATTGGCTTATAGCTTAAAGTCACTGTCATCTTGTTCATAAGTTTGAAAAAATAAGTTGGGATAGTCCAACTTATTTTTACTTTAATAGTTTGGTTTTGACGGATTTATAGTATCTCCTTTAGATAAACTAAGTTAAATGGGTCCAATTATTTTTTTGAGCTTATTTTAAGCAAAAATGACTTAAAGACACAAAATCAAACACTTAGAATCCATAAAACAAAATTTTTATAAGCCAACTTATAAGCCAATCCAAACGGGCTCTTAGGCAACTTATTTGCATAACAAAGGCAACCAAACACCCGCAGGTGCTCAAGTCTAGGTGCGTGACCAAATAGCATCTCATAAGGACTCTTACCTTGGTTAGGTAGGCAATCTGTTAATCAAATAAACTGCTATTCTAACACAATCACCTAAAAAGAAATGGGAACAACACTTTGAAACCTCAAAGCTTTAGACACCCCTAAGATTTGTCTATGTTTTATCTCTCTTTGTGCCATTCTGCTGAGGAGTGTGAGGACAGCTGCTTTGGTGGATAATGCCATCTGAAGTAAACAACTCAATACACTTGGAATTGAAAAACTCAGTACCATTGTCTGATCTTAGAGTTTTAATCATGCAGCCAAACTGGGTTTTTATCATACAAATGAAATCTCTAAGTACATTGTAAACTGCACACTTGATTTGTATGAGACAAATCCAAGTATACTTGCTGAAATCATCTACTAGATTTACAAAATAAGACTTGTGATCATAGGTTGACTCTCTATAAGGACCCCAAAGATCTAGATTAACTAAATCAAACACGGCTGCAGTATTATTCTCACTAATAGGAAATTTCAGTCTATGATGCTTAGCTAATCGACAGACTTCACAATTTTGCTGAAAATTATCATCTAACTTGAGTTTAAAAGAAGGAATATGCTTCATTGCCCCAGCTGATGGATGGCCCAGCCTCATGTGCCATAGTTGACTTTCTTTATTGGTGTTGAGTGGAGAATAACTAATTGTTGGAGGTATGACATGACTAGATTCCTTTAGAATGTATAGTCCATCCTTTTCTCTACCAATCCCCCATCACCTTGCCATTGAAGATGCCCTAAAATATACAAAAATCAAGCAGGAAAATAGCTGCACAACATAGTTTCTTGGTGAGTTTGGAGACTGATAACAAGTTGAAGTTGAAATCTAGAACATGTAAAACATTTGTGATTTTCTGACCATCTAAGACCAATGTATCTCCTGCACCTTTTATTTGTGAACCATCTCCTGTAGGGATTTGAACTTTACTACCTTGTTGATGTCCTAGAGTTCTAATAGCAGTTAGTAGTTCCTTACAAGGTGTGATATAATGTGATGCTCCTGAATCTACAATCCATTCACATGCAATAGTGATTTTGGACAACAAAGAAGTAATACCTACCATGTTAGATACACACTTTGATGTTGATGTTTCATCTATCCTACTCAGCATTTCATCATACTGCTGTGGAGTGAACAATCCTCCGCCTCTTGGTTCTGACTCAATGCTTCCTTTTGATCCACCAGCAGTAGCTGAATGAGCAGATGGTTTGAATTCAGCATCATTTCTATCACCTTTCTTCTTACACCTTTCTTCTTACTTTGAAGTCAGATGGATATCCCACAAGTCTATAGCAATCCTTAGTTTTGTGACTTTTGTAACCACGACAACCACAAGCTTGTCCTCCACCTGGACCTGATCTTTTGTCATATCTGAAATCTTGAGTTCTTCCTACCATTAAGCTGAGTATATCTCTATTTGCATTAACAACTCCCAATGATCTTTGACTTTCCTCTTGAGTCACAACTGCATATGCTTCATTCATGGTCACATCTCCTTTTGCCAACAGGTTACTCCTTATGTTGCTATAACTCTCATTTAATCCCATGAGGAATTGCAATAACCTCTGAGATCTAAGGTGTTCTACATAAACTTTTGACTCAGGACATTTGCACCCTGGTAGTGGTGCCCTTACATCCAATTCATCCTAGAAAACTTTCATTTTAGAGAAGTATGTAGTTACTGAATCTTCTCCTTGCTTTAATGTTGCTATCTCAATCCACAAATGGTATATTCTAGTGAGATTTGATCTATCAAACCTCTCTTTGAAATCCTCCCATATGTGTTTTGCACTCGTAGCATATACAATATTAGAGATTAATTCACTAGACACAGTAATTCCTATCCATGACAAAACTATAGCATCACATTTATCCCATAATTCTTCTAAGTCTCCTGTGTAGTTAGATTTTACGCATGTTCCATTGATGAATCCTAATTTTCCTTTACCTCTTAAAGCTAGTCGCATTGATCTACTCCATAGATTGTAATTTTCAGGACCAGTAAGTTCAACTGGAATTAATACAAGACCTGGAACATCTGAAGCTTGCAAATATAATAGATGATGGTGATCGATTGTAGTATGTGTAGCTGATGTCTCTCATGTCATTTTGACCTCAACTTTGTTCTCGAGTTTCTCCTTTAATGGAGGTTATCTTTAGTAGGTTTGGATCTCTAGATCACTGCTCTGATACCATGTAAAATTATCAATAAGAAGCCGTGGAAGAAGCTTAAAGCTCATCCATGGCAGTTGCGGAATTGTGGAATAGAAAGGGAAGTTTCTTTTGTATTGAATTGATTGAGAATGATTACAAGTAAGGTGGTTATTTATACCAACCAATGACAGTTATGTACAACTGTCCACTCATCATTTATAATCCTAACTAACTACCTAAACCATGTAACTAACAAATGGAAAAGCTAATACGAATTGTGTTGTGATATACATGATATACACTACGCATATACACTATTTCAATATCCTATATCTTTCTTTAGCAAAATAGTGCACTTTTCCGTTTGGTCATGAAAAGTTTTCATTATTTTTCGGAAAAATTATTTCACTTTATTTGGAAATCAACATTTGGTCATTAAAATTCTAAATACAACTTGAAGTTGTATTTAAAATTTAAAAAGCACCTAAAACCTTATTTTCACTTTTTTCACTTTCAATACATTCAAACAACCAAATTTTTTTTGCAAACACTATAACCAAACACAATTCCATTTTCAACTCCAACTTCAAAAAGTGAAAAATATTCGATTTTCATGGCCAAACGCCTACTTAGTTACCTTGAACATTGAGTCATTGAGCACAAGAATAACGCTAAACTTACCTTGAACCATAAAACACACAATTACAAAACTATAATTCAAACTTACTTGTATCTATTCATGAGAATATGCCCAAAATGAACTCAAGGTGGCCTAATACAAGTTAGACCAGCCAATGAGAAGATCCTCATACTCAAAATTTCAAGAACGAGAAACCAAGCAACTTCAATGATTGAGTAAAAGCGTAGACGCCACTGCACAAATTTAGAAATAAAACAAAATCAAATTTGAAGTGTTCAAACCCACTAATAGAAGATGGAAAAAAAAATAACAAACTGTGACAAATTCTGTAAAAAAGCAACATCGACACTTCCAAACTGATTAGTAATTATATACTATTGATATGAAAATGATGTGAGATTCTTCGCCCCTGTTTGGCCATAAGAATTATTCACTTTATTCCGATTTTTTTTTTTTCACTTTTTTCCGGAATCAACATTTGGCCATGAAAATTCCGAATACAATTTGAAGTTGTATTCTAGAATACCAAAAACTCAAAATACTTGTTTTAAAAAAAAAAAAATCACTTTTTTCACTTTTTTACAACTACATTTCACTAAAAACTACAATTTCAAAAACTATGGCCAAACACAACTCCAACTCCAAAATTCCAAAAAAAAAAAAAAAAGTGATTTTTTTTTTATATCTATGGACAAACGGGGCTTTAATTTAGGATTTTTTTGAATTGAGAAGAAACAAATAGAAAAGTAGATACTTGGTTGTGCAAGAGAAGAAGCAAGAAGAAGGATTCGAGTGTGAAAGAATAGAATTGTACTGCCAAAATCTAAAACATTAAAGACTATTTTGACCCTTTTCTCTCGTATATAATACCACCTCCGTTTCAACTTACATGACAACTCTCGAATTTTGAGTGTCAAATAAAAATTTCCTTGACCGCTTTTTTTTTATTTTTATATGTCTTTCTAATATTTTGAATTATTTATTATTGTGACTTAAATTAATTAATAATGCATTTAAACAAATACATGTATTTATTGATGTAATGGGTAGAAGAGAGAACATGCAAAAAAAAAAAAAAAAAACCTGAAAAGGCACAAATAATCAGTAACTTAGGAACTGGGAATTAGATTTGGAACATAGATGAAAATAGGCCTCGCCTTTCTCATCACAACATTCTCTTTTTGATCACTATACATAGATAGAAAATCAATCGCACACAAAAGAAAAAAGAAAAGGAGGAGTGTCACACCCCATTTTAACCGGGCTAAAGTAGAGTATGACATATTGGTGATTCCTATTTGTTTTGTTGTTTTAAGGAGTCGCCACCTAATTATTTATGGTGAATTAGGGCACCTAAAGTTTATTAAAGTAATTATCTAAAGTTAATTCGTTTAAGATTATAAACTTAAGATTAGGTAAGTGGTTCAATTAGTCTAAAGGGAAGGTATTAGGCATCCTTTAAGACCCATTAACAATGGTTAACCGACCGAACTTAATAATTAATTAGGCTAACTATAAATATAAGGTTGTAGACAAGAAAATAGCTTTGTAAGTGTTTGCTAAAATTATAGATATATACATGAGAATGATAGAATAAGACTTGTGAAAATAATTATTTGTATAAAATAGTACTTCTAAGGCTATAAAAAAAGATATGATTTATAGATGTTGTTTAGGCCTTAAAATAAAAATATAATAGTTCTATTTAAAGTAAGACTTGTATGAAATAAGACTTGTAAAGGAGGTATGACAAACGTGAATTTAGATAAAGATTATATTGTATGAATATTGTGATGTAGAAAAATCTAAACTTGTTTTGTGAATAGGATGCAAAAGGAAGTGAATTTCCTTTCTCTTTTATTAACTTTATTTGACTAAAATACGCATAATTCTTGAAAATATGTTTATAAAAATATACTTTTGAATTTATATTTACATATATAAGAAAATGTATTGCAACGTGAATTCAAGATTGTTTGTAGCAAGAACGGACATAGAAAGTAACTTTTGAAATGTTATAAAGGCATACTCTTGAAAATCAATAAAAGTGAATCTTATGGAATTGATTGGTTTTCCTTAAGTTAACCACCCATTATTAAACTAAATCTCACTAATCCTCCTACAATTCATCTAAGCTAATTGAGAACGAAATAAAACGAAGTGTTAGTCAAACAATCAAATACACAAAAATAATAAAATACGGAAAGTAAAGAAATTCAAAGGGGTTTTGGCCCTTTCCAAAACCCTCCGC